>NW_020955453.1:368656-444413 GCF_003031625.1 Empidonax traillii | reverse complement strand
GTGACCTCATCACTCTCTTCAACTACCTGAAGGGAGGTTGTAGCCAGGTGGGGGTTGGTCTCTTCTCCCAGGCAACCAACAATAGGACAAGGGGACATGGGCTCAAGCTCTGCCAGGGGAGGTTTAGGTTAGATGTTAGGAAGAAATTCTTTACAGAGAGGGTAATCAGGCATTGGAACGGCCTACCCAGAGATGTGGTGGATTCACCATCCCTGGAGGTTTTTTTAAAAAGAGATTGGATGTGACCCTTAGTGCCATGCTATAGTAATTGGAGTTGGATCAGGGGTTGGACTTGATGATCTTAGAGGTCTTTTCCAACCCAATCTATTCTATGATTCTATGATATTCGCTTCTGTGATAAAACATTTAAGGACACAGGAAGAGAAGCCTGAAATTCCAGCTCGGAGGAGAGCAGTGGAGAACATAAGATAGCAATGTAGACTCCAAGGTCAGTGTAGCAAGACGGGGGAGGAGGAGCCCCCAAGGCCTTCCTCTCCCCCTCCAGCAGGTGAAAGACTGAAAGCAGAGACCCCTGCTGCCTGTGGAAGACTTCATCTCATGAAGGAGCCCACGCCAGAGCAGAGGAGTGCATAAAGAAGATGTGACTCCGTGGGAGGCCTAAGATGTAACAGAGTCTTGCTGAAGACCTGTGGCCCATGGAGAGAGAAACCTATACTGGAGCAAGTTGTCCCGGGTAGGACTTGTAGCCCTATGGGGGACTCCACACTATTGCAACTCATTCGTGACCCAAGGGACAGCAGATTACGGAAGAAATATGGCCCGAGGGATGGACTCACACTAGAGAGGCCTATCAAAGACTGTCTCCTGTGAGAAGGAACTCCACAAGAAACAGGGGAAGGACTCAAAGCATTACCCCCTGTACTTGTGGTGATGACCACTGGTGAAGCAAATTGTCCCCTTGCAGTCCATGGAGACCATCAGTGCACAGAAGGAGGGAGACCTCTGCACCCGATGGAAAAATGACCCCCCCAGGAAATGAACTGGAAAGAGTTCCTACCTAAGAGATGGATTTTAACAGCAGCAGAATGAGCCGCTGGCTGTGACTTTCCTCCTTTTCTCATCTTCCTGCGCATCTGAGGGAAGGAGGGGGTAGAAGGAAAGTGTTGTGTTTTAAGACTGTTTTATTCTTTTACTCTTTTAGTTCTTATTCTATTAGCAATAATTTAGTTTTTAGTGTAAGTTTGTTAGCAATAAATTTAAGTTCTATTCACTTTGAGTCCGTTTGCTTGTAAAAATTAATTAGTGAGTGAATCTCTACTCAGGAATTCTCTGTTTTGTTTTTTTTTCTTTCCCCTCTCCTCTGAGAAGAGCAGGGGAGGAAGGAGGGGGGAAAAACAGTTTTCAGTAAGTGTTTAAAATCCAGCCAAAGTTTAAACCACAATACTTATTAACAACATGCCTTGAACTTCCTAGAATTATTGTTAAACTTATTAAGTTCTGAAAGAAAAAAATTAAATAGCATTAAGTAATTTTACTGTGAAATCAGTCAACCCAGTTTAGTGTTACTTTTTAGACAGGTTTTGAATAAGAATTTGTGCAGAAATTTTTTATATTTTCCTAGATGTTTCTGGCAGAAGATATGTAATAGAGGCATAAAACAAAATTACCTTCTCTTCTTGAAAGAGGATATTCTTACTGATACAATCTGGAAATCTCTTTTAGGTAATTACTGAGAAACATGTTTTCCATTTTCTGATGCTAATATTATCTTGCAAGAGAAATGCCCTATTTGACAACTTTCTAATGTACTATTTGTTGTGTACTCCAGAAACATACTTAGCAGGTGCTTGAATGGATCGGGCAAGAAAGATTAAAGAGTTGAAAGAAGCAATGGTTGACTAGTAGAAGCAAGAAGGGTTTTCTTACATCCAGGTACTGGAACTTGTTCATAGGAAACATAAGCTTCTGTTGAAGGAAGAAAGGAAAAAAGCTCTTGGAAAGTGAAAACTCTTGGGAAAGAGGTTTTTAAGGTATCAAAAAAAATTCAGCAAAGTACTTGAGTTTAATAAATTTCTGTCACTATAAAGCATGATTGTATGTCCCTGTCTCATACACACAATAAGTAGGACTTGCTTTTACTCGGCAGAAAAAACTTTGCACAGCTGTTATAAACCACTTATGGAGGTCCTGTTACATCAGTCACTGTAGGTGCAAGAAGTCACTTATATGTAAGGAAAGAACTGGAGAACTGATGGACTCTTGGAAGGTTACCTAATGTTTGATCTGGATCCTAATTCTATTTCAGCACTATATCAATGATACTATTTCTGATAGATGCATTTCTGGAGATTACAGACACCTTTAAGAATGGGATAGACAATCTTCCAGTGTTTCACTGTAAGCTGCTTGTTTATGTATAATTCCATAGACCTCTGGAAACAGTGAAATGGTTGCATGTGAAATACTTGGAGATTGATCTAAAATGTATGGCATAAAATTCTATTATCAAATGGTTGTCTTTATGCCAGATGGATTATAGAAGACATGATAGAGTTTCAGTATAGAAAAAAGATTTTTATTATGCCATCATAAATCTGGAATTAAAAATCACACAGCATTTCAATGTCTCTGATTTCATTGAACATTACATATGATACACTTTGGTGAGAGTACTATCTACTAATTCTGTCAAAGTGACATCAGCAGGAGATGGATTATTTGAGTAAGTGAATTTGCTTGTGAATTTGCATTCAGTTTGTGAGAAGATCAGGATTCTATCACACCAATTTAAAGTATATCTGAGCCTTTTAGAACAAGGGAATCCATCCTGTTATTCATTACTTCATCATGACATTAAAAAAACATTCTTTTCCTTCAATCCAGTAGATGAACATTTCCTTTTGAGGCTAGACATGTGTTAACAAACAGTTGGGATAAACTGCTGCTGTAGTGCCACACAATTTCTCTCAACGGTGGTATCATAAGAATAAAATTGGTTTTAAATCACCTTCCTCTCTCTCCAAAGAGAGATTTGCTCTTTTCTCAAAAATTGATTTTTGTTGAGATTAGAATATTATATTAGATCCACCACCAAAACACATACCACTATTTCTTTCAAACTGTAAATGGACTGCTTAAATACCAAAAGAGAAATTCTGCTGTGAACGACAGATGCATATTAAGGAAAATTCTGGGGTTGGTTGGTTGGTTGTGGGGTTTTGTTTGTTTGTTTTTTTATTTGGTTTTTTACACTTTTGCTTTTTTTCCCCTCTCCATTTTAGATGTAATTATACTATGTTTCATACTTGGGTCAGTTGCTGGCTTTGAGCTGTATAACTTAGAAAGACATTTTTAAGCATAAGTGCAAAGACAAATGCATGCAGTATTTTGCCAGCCTTGTTCCTATTCCTGTCCAGAGAAATCTACCCAGAAGAAATACTCTGTGGCTGAAGTGAAGGTAACTATTGAAATACCTCTGAGCCAAGCTTGAGATAACAAAAAGATGGGGTAATGGCTTCCAGCTCAGCAAAAGGTGGGCTTTCACGGCACTCAGCAGGAGCTGGAACCAGGACGGGCTGCATTTTGAAGACTCTATTTGACTCTCTGAGTGTCCAAGACTCCTGCTGAGTTTTGAACTGTATTACTGCCATCCTGAACCTCTTGCAGCTCCTACTGAATTCAGAAAGAACAGAGAATTGTGTGGGAGCCATTCACTTTAAAGAGGGAAGAAACTGAACCTGCCATGTTCCTGCAGGGAGGAATTCTGAGTAGAGAATTCACTTCTGAAAAAGTTAAGACATGAATCTTTTAAAAGTATGTGGGGAATAGTGGATGGGGGGGGAGGGGGCAGGAATAGTATGTCTTCTCACATGTCTCCAGTAGGAACACAGGCTGCAAAAACATTTAGCAGAAATCTTGTGCAGAAGTGAATGCAGACTTGATGCTAATGCCCAAACTGCACAGTATTGTGAGTAGCTTTATTGTGTGGCTATCTATTACCAGTAATGCTAATTTAGAGACTAAGTCACCCTAATACAACCTATTCAGAATCTTTCAATCTCACGGTAAGTCTGTGCCTGGAAAAAGTAGATATTTGCACTTTAATTAAAAAAAAAAAAAAAAGGCAGCTTCAATTTATCTTAGAACATTTTAGAAAGTCTTTAGGTTAAACAAAGTGTGATATGCTTGATACGCACTGAAACTGTCTAAATGTATGTTTTCTACTGGTTTAGTTAAAAAATGATTTAAGGTTAAACCGCTAGAACACAGATGAAGTCAGATTCATTTTAAAAAGCTGGATGACTCAATAGCTGTCCCTGCCAATGGTTTTCTCCAATTTGTCACAACTGAATGAGATAAGAGAGGAGACAGACGTGCTAGTGGAGGAGATCTGTCTAGAGACTCTTGTGTGCATTTCTCAAATTAAAGCACAGCTTTCCAGTACCCCAGATCATTTAACTCAGAATAGTATATCTATCCTGGCAGTTGCTAATGTGATTGCCTCTGAGACCAAATAATCCTTGCTCATCTGACATACTCTTGCTTTTGGGCATTCCGTCTTTTTCTCAGAATCTTCTCTTATTACTCTGTCAGCAGTGTGGTGGAATTTAACTTGGTAAAGGTGATTGTAGAAAAGATGGTTAAGCTTTATAGGGATAGCACATCCTCAATGCATCTACACTTGGTGAATGGAGACCAGCATAGTTTTGACATAACACGATAACATTTCCTGCAGAAGTCTCCCAAGGACAGAGTTCTTGTCAGCACAATTAAAAATGCCAGACCAAGACTACTGTTTTATTTCTTATTTTTTAGTTCATTAGAATTAAAGTAAATATTTGTCACACACACATCCATGGAAGCAACACGATGGATACACGAGCAATTTATATTGTGTTCTGTAGTTTTATAAACTTTGTTTTAATATAGCTTTATAGATATTATAAGTTGTAAGTGCCAAGATGGCTGCGAGTTTCCTAGCTAGAAGAAAAGGAAATCTGTGCCAAGAAGAAGGTGGGGTTTGTTAAAGTAAATAACTATCTTATTCTGCCTAGATACCTGTTATAAACCAATTATATGTGTATTTGTAATGTATGTTTACATCTGGACAGTGGCTTGTAACCAATTATGTGCATCTGGTCACAAGACCTTGTATAGAGAAACTATAAAAAGTCTGAGCTCTTTTAATAAAGTGGACATATTGGAGATCTTATAGATCATGTCATATGTTACTCGAGCCCCTCTGTCAACACACATCCTCAGAGATTATAAAGTCAAAGGGCCAAAATCAGACCCCAGTAACAACACTGGGAGAACTAATGACAATGCCACGTAAATGAATAAGAATATGGCTGACAGGATCTGTGGAGGATAGTGTGACTTCTGCCATGGATTCCAGCAAACCTGTGTGTAGCTTGGTGCAATTTTTGCAACTTTAGTGAATTAATCATGATTCAGGAGAGGATTCAGAAGTAACTGGCACCAAAGAACTTATTTCTTAATGTCAATGCAAATCTGCACATTTTTGATTCTTGGGAGAAAAAAATACTTCATTTTGGGCAGATCTTACCTATTAACATTTTGTTTATTATTTTCTGATTCTGTAGGCAGTATTTAATTTTAAAATTTCATCTGAAAGGTGCTGCTAGCAGTATGCCAGAAATCTGAACTGTTGATATGGAAGTTTAGGATATGCAATATTTCCAGAGGTCATTTGGATCCAAGCACAGATTTGGATCCAAGAACTCAGGGAACATGTGAAGTCTTATCCTTTACAATTAAGAGGCACAGATTCTATGATGAGAAAAAAATTAGGTTTCTAGCTTGTAACTAGTGGTCACTGAAGACAGATGGAAACCTAAATGAACTTGGTAAAGCAAAAGAGAGCTAACATACAAAGATGTCGTTAAGGTGAGAAATTTCTAAGTGATTGAGGCAGCATCAACTAAACATTTTGCCTCCAGTATTGACTTTCTTGATCTTTCCTTCATTTGCTGCCTTATATGAGCTTTTAAAGAACTGCTACTGGTGACTCTATCCTCCTCAAATTTTAGGTGGGAACATGTTTCAGTTGCAATTGCCTAGAAAAACTCCCAAACCGAAGGGGTTTATCAACCACACTTAATTTTGTTTCAAAATACTTCTTGCATTAGATGAACCCTTGAACTGACATTCCTTAAAATATTTTTTTCACATCTGCTTTACCACTGAGCTGAAAAATATATATTTATGTATGTACAGAAAAAGAAAAAGATGAACCTTAATAATATGCTAGATTTCATTTTTTGCACTGTCATTGAAAAATTGAAAAGGAATAAAGAGAGTCCCTGGAGAAGGGCAAGAATTTACAGAACATCTTAGGCTTAGTGCAAGAGGGTCAAACCCCTTCTGGTTGGTATACATTAACAACTATTACTCTCTGATCATAATAATGCAATTTATATGCAATTTAATTTGTAGTATTATTCCATTTCTGACTGGCCAAGATGCTTTTAAGAAAAAGACACTTGGTGTCATTTATAATATGAGACAGATTTTCATTCCCAGAAAAATCATTCAACAGTCACTGTAAAAGTCTGATTTTTCTCCCTCACACAGATGACCTTTGGAAATCAAGCACAGAGCAAGTTATGCTAGAGGGTTTTATATAATTTGGCTTTCTTGCTTTACTCTGTGGACAGAAAATAGCTTTTTCTGTATAGGTCTACTTAATTTGTGCTAAATAACACCTTTTTAAATGTTGAAAAATGTGATAGGAAATCCATTTAAATGCAAATATTTTAAAAGCCTCTTTATATTTCCTGAGGGAATCTTCACTGTTCAGTTCAGCCTCTAGCTGCATAACCACTGCATCTCCTATCCACTGCTTTTTTTCTTTCTTGAACCTCTAAGATTCAATATTTCAAGAATGTTTGTGTCTTATTAGCATTGAAAAAAAATCTTATCTTTCCCTTAGTTAACCTTAGTTAACAAGAGGTTGTTACTTAGAAAAATATATTCTGATTGATTTTTTGAGAAAGTTATGTTATACTGTAGGTATTAAAAAAAATGGAGGGTGAAAATAAAGTAGTAACAGATGTTGTCACATGAGTGTATATTTATTTTATTAAGAATGGACAGACTTTGTACATTGTGTTTACAAATATTTCGTTAGTGTGGGGGAAGGGGAGAGAGAAGTTATGTTTGTATTGCTTGAAAAAATACACCATTAATTTTCTATTGGTTAATCTTTCCCCCTCTGGCATAAGCAATAACATCAGAAAAACTTCATCTTTAATTCTCTTGAGATGGTTCCACTGTCTGTTGACAGACAAAAGCCTATCTGAAAACCAGTGACTAATCTGCTTTATTTATTTATTTATTTATTTATTTATTTATTTTTATAAATGGGATTTTACAGATAGTAAAAATGAAACAGGCAGCATTCAAGACTTTATAGCTTGTAAAAAGGCAATCTCTAAATTGGAGAGATATGGGTAAGGATGGTGGACTGTTTGGTGGACAAGGAATTGGCTGGGTGAAGGCAGCCAGAAAGTTGTGAGCAATGGTGCTGTGTCAAGGTGGAGGTTGTTGGTTAATGATGCCTCTTGGTCTCTGTCTTGTCACAGGTGCTCTTTAATGTCTTCATGAATGGCATCAACAGTGAGGTCGAGTGCACCCTCAGCAAGTTTGCCAACAACACTAAGCTGAGTGGTGCTCACACAAGGAGGGGATGCGATGCAGTGAGACCTGGACAAGTTTGAAAAGTGAGCCCACAAGAACCTCATGAAGTTCAACAAATCCAGGTGCAAGGTGCTGTACCTGGGTTTGGGCAACCTGGAAGAAAAACACATTGCACAGCGGAGTGGGACAATCCCCTCCCTCCACTGTCTGGTGATGCTTTGCCTGATGCCTCCCAGGACATGGTTGGCCCTCCTGGCTCCCAGGGCACTGCTGACTCATGTTGAACTTGCCATTGACCAGGACACCCAGGTCTCTTTCCGTGGCACTGCTTTCCAGCATCTCATTCCTCAGTCTGTATCTACATCCAGGGTTGGCCCATTCCAAATGCATAATCCAGCACTTTCCCTTGTTGAAATTCCTATGGTTGATGATTGCCCAGTCCTCAAATTTGTCAAAGTCTCTCTGCAGGGCCTCCCTACCTTTGAGGGAGTCAACAGCTTCTCTCAGTTTTGTGTCATCTGCAGACTTGCTTAGTATCCCTTCCAGTCCTGTGTCCAAGTAATTTTTGATGATGCTGAGGAGCACAAAGCCCCGTGGAACCCCACCAGTGAAAGGTCACCACTCTGGTGTTATCTCATGCTCTGTGCTTGACCTGTGGTCCAATTGCTCACCCATCATATGATGTGTTTATCCAGCTGTGCATTGAACATTTTGTCCAGAAGGATCCTGTGAGAGACAGATGTTGGCAAACCACAAATACTTCCTTATAGTTTTCCCTTCCTAACAGCCCTTGAGTTCTCTAGCCTGTAGTTTGATGCATTTACTCTGTCTTTAGATCTCAGTCACACAAAGACTGTGTCAGTGTGGAAATTCACACTGCATCTATGGAGAATTGTGTGGGGTTGACCTTGGCTGGACACCAGGTACCCACTCAGCTACTCTATCACTCCCCTTCCCAGCAGGACAGGGGAGAGAGTAAGGTGCGGAAAAAACAAACAAACAAACAAACCAACAAAACTCTTGGGTTGGGATAAGGCCGTTTATTTAAAGCAAAAGGCAAAGTGAAGCTTGTGAGAGCAGAAGTGAAAGATAGCAGGGTTTATTCTCTACTTCCCATGAGCAGCGATGGTCGGCCACTCCTGAGAAGCAGGGCTTCAGCACGTGATGGTGCCTCAGCAGCCAGCCATTGGAGACAGTGAATGTCCCCCTTCCTGCTCCTTGACTTAACTTTTATATCTGAGCTGACGTCACATGGTATGGAATATCCCCTTGGTGAGTTATCAACACTGGTGTGTTATCAGCACCCTTCTAGCTACCAATGCAAAGCACAGCACTGTGAGGGCTACTGTGGGGAAATGAACTCCAGCTCAGCCAGACCCAATACAAGAATTTATGTAAAATTTCTGGTTAAAAATTCAATTCTGTCTTAATACCTCAGTGCTAAGTTTCCAGATCCCTGAGAAAATCAGGCAACAAAAGATTTGGTCTTCCTAGCAATACATATGTGGAATAAATCCTTTCATGATTTGTTTTATAAAACTTCAAGAAAAGGTATATTATTCCAAAACATTGTATTTTGGATTAGTAGATAATATATTTTTTTTTTTATTCTGCAAATTGAATAACATTTAAGTAGTAATACAATTTTGTGAGTATAAAAGGCTCTGGATATAGTCAAACAGTTTGTAGGAAAGGAGGAGGGGTTTTTTTTATGCTAAAGTGAGATATGTTCAAAAAATTTTCTAATTTTTTTCTATATGTAACATGATTTGATTATCTCTGTAAGTGGATGTAACATCCGGTTACTAATCTTTTTTCTTGTCTAATGTTGAGATTATTATGGCTGCACAACCACTCTGAGAAACTTGCTCTACTGCTGGACTATCATCATGGAGAAAATGTCTCTCCTCATGTCCTGTCAGAAAGTCTTCTATGACAGTTTGTGCTTGCTGCCAAGCACCAAATGGTCTGGCTCTATCTTCCTAACAATCTCCTTATAAGTGCTGCTGGGCTGCTATTTGTTGCCACCCAGAGCTGTCTCTTCTCCACACTGAACACTTCTGAGTGACTCAGTCGCTTCTCACAGGGCATTTGACCATCCCAGTGATTCTGTACTGAATTTTCTCCTGTTTATGGAAGTTTTTATTCTACTATGGGACTAAAACTGGATGTTATATTACGGGCATAGTCTTGAACTACTGACCGTGCTTCTGTTACCACAGCCCAGAATGCTATTTGCTGTTCCTGCTGCCGGGGCTGACTGCTGGCTCAGGCTCAGCTACCTGCCCAACAGCCCCCCAGGCCCCCTTCAGCAGAGCTGTTCCCCAGGCAGTCAGGCACCAATCGGTATTGTTGCCAGCAGCTCTTCCTTCACAGGTACAGCACTTGGCATTTTTCATTGCTGAACTTCATTTGGTTTCTGTTTTCCCATTCCTCCAGCCTCTCCAGGGCTGTCTGTGCGGCAGCCCTGCCCTGAGGACAGGGCTCTCTGTGTTCCCCACACTGTGTCCTCTGCCAGTCTGATCAGAGTGTGCTCCAGTGCCATTGCCAGTGCCATTACTGGGTCACTGATGACATTAAATAGGACAAGTCCCAGGATGGACCCCAGAACAATTCCAGTGGTTAGCCACCCTCTGAGAGTATGACCCGTGTGCCACTCTGAGATAAACAAGAAACTTTGTATTTTACTTTTATAAAAAGTGGAACAAAATTGAAGACAAAGTCTCTCAAGATCATTCAAAACCAGAGCCAGACCAATCTCTGCAGTACTTTATCTAAACTAACTGAGAAAGGCCTTTCTGCTTTCTTCTTTGTTATCTAGTTATTCTTGGTAAGCAGTTTGTAACAACACATGTGAAGTAAAAAACCCAACACAACCCTAAACCAACCAACCAAAGTAAAAAAACCCTACCCAACCAAAAAACTCAAAGAAATCTAGAAATACATTTCACCTAAAAAAGCCAAACCAAACCAAACCAATAAAAAACAACCTAATTCTGGTACAGTCTGAAATATGAAAAATAAAATTCTGCAAGAAAGTACTATTGTCCTCAAGTTTATTTGTCTGTTACTCAAGTTTTGTGTTGAAAGGGAAAATATCTGTTGGACAGGATAAGAGTTTGCACAAAATTATTTGCCCTCACACAACTATATGACTATAGAGTGTAACTCATGAGTGTAGTAACTTGCCAAAGCCCCACATCTTAATGATTTATCATCATTGATGGTTAAATAACCCTCTGCCTGTGGATCAGTTTGAACCTCACATTACATTTTTTAAAAGTCTCATATTCCTCTGGCAAAGTTAGGCACTTCTTTGTCAGAATATACTTCTACTCTAATTACAAGTTTCTATCCAAGTCATTTGCTCTTTCCCACTCAGTTTAATGAATGGAAGTGCTTTTTCAAAAAAACCACCACAGCTTCCCTTTATTCTGTTTCTTTCTGGAAGAAAACACTGTTTTTTGAAGAAGTGTGAAGAATTTTAACTCAATATCTTGAAAAAAACTAACCAGCAACTTTCAAAAATATCCATTATTTTATCAATTTGAATAAAATATATCCAACTATATGTAAAACAGAATAATATATAATGAAAGAGATGAATGAGAGGTTTAGATTAATCAAGGGTAGGCAAACTGAAAAAAAGCTGTTGATAAGGGAAAAATATGGGAAATGTAATGACAAAATGAAAGACTATTTGGCATCTGCTTTTCTAGAGAACAGTTCACCTCTGTCAGCCTGCCCACACTAAAAAAACTAAAGGTGCAATACAGAGTAAGTGCTTTCACAAAAGGCAGCAGGCCAACAATTATGCTTGATTATGAAAGTGAATATTTATAAACTGCTTTAAAAATATTAAAGACAGGCAGTTTTAGGGTAGACGTGCAAAAAAAAAATCTGCTAATGCTGTGAGACTAAATATCTATGAGAAAATGCATCTTAACTAAATAGATGAATTTCCAGAACAATACTGAGGTATCTATTTGTCATCTAAATGTCAGTTTTCTGCACTCCCTTAAGTGCGCCAAAGAAAATATTTATTTGGTTTTACTTTTCAAGATTGGTGGTTCAATTATACATAATTTCATACCTTGATAGACATAATTTCTAAATAGAAATCATTCCAAGATCTTTTTCTATCAAGAGTCTTCCTGCACCTCCAGTGCAATTTAAATTCCTGTTTATTTTTGTGATCCAAAACCGAGGTACTGGTAGGGTCGCAGGCAGGTGCCTAAGCCCCTGATCAGCCCCTGGTCTAAGGTTAAACCAACTGAAAAGGACATAAGGTACAATGAGGAATGACATGAGAAATTGCCAGACAGGACAGACAAACATGCAAGAAACTGACAGAAGTTACAGACAGTGCTGTGAGGGATTCCTGAATAGCAAAGGTGATTACAGGGGAGTTCTATGAGAAGCAGTTTTTTCTTGGTGCTGCCTCATTAGCTTGAATTCACACCTTCTACTTCCTCTGATTACAGAGTAGAACGATTTATCCTTGTTTTACTTTTGTAAACTGGTTTTACTAAAAATGGAAAGAGATATCATTTTCTCCATTTTACTTTTATATGGTCTGTCTATTTTGACAACTGTCCAGTTTTATTTTCTTACAGTGTTTGGAATCTCATTTAAATCTCTCACTCCTGGAATCAACAATGATGCAATAATCTTATCTCCCTTTTAAAAATATTAGGATAAAGCAGATTTCCCATTCCCTTGTGATTGTGAGAGGAATCTTGAAGACCTTAAGATATCCTGAAGTGTTGTATGAAAAAAAGGTGCATTTTGCTGAAAATGAGCTCAACACTTGATATTTCAAGGATTTTCAAATGCTCAGTGTTACCAATACTCTAAACATCATCAATTATACAGACTAAAAATACAAAACATATTTAGAAGACATTATGAGCTCTTAATCCCTGGGATAAATTATATTTGATTGGTATTTCAGTTGTGGACATTAGCTGGAGAAGCAGGTGTAAGTCATCAAACAGCTCAGGTCATGCCTGTCAGTTAGTCTTACAAATTTTTCTCTCTGTTTGTGTGCATGTCTTCAAAGCAGATGCTGTGATAGCAGCAATCAATGAATATAAATGTTCCCCAGCTGAACTGTCAGGATCAGGATGTCCCGGTTTCAGGTGTGTGATCTGTTCCTTCACAAAAGGTATGAGAGCTCATGTAATTGACAGGAAGTTGGCATTTTGACAAGATGTGAGATATGCCTACCTTCTCTATCTGAGCTATAGATGTGTGCCTTGTAAATAATCCGTGTGATAAACGACAAATAGCTTAAACTCTTGTTTCCAGTCAGAGCTAGCTCAGATCCATCTAGCAGTGTTGAAAAACAAAACAAAACAACAAAAAATGGATAAAACATTGTACCTTTGATTCTGTTCTCATAAAAATCTAGAAAGAAGGATAGAAAAAGATTCAACAGCTATCCCTAGAGAATTAAGAAAGGACATAGATTTCCTTAGGCAAAATGTCTATTTTAAAAAGTAAACAATACTGTAGAGTGACTTTTTTTTCCTGTAAGAATAGCCAATTTTTAGAGTAGTTTTCCATTGCTAACGCTGACATTACTGCCTAATTCTTTAGAGCACTTCATGACATCACAGAAGATGACTAGAGCCAGGGTCACTGTGTGACCAAGATATTGCATAAAGTTTAACAAAATGTTTAGTTCTACATTAGCTAAATAGGACATCAAAATTCAAACCCTTAATTAACTGGCCTAATAATCAAAGAATCATAGCATAGTTTGAGTTGGAAGGCACCTTAAAAATCATCTAGTTCCAACCCCCTGCCTTTGGAAGGGAACCTTGAACTAGACCAGGTTGCTCAAACCCCAACCAACCTGGCTTTGAACCCTTCCAGGGATGGGACATCCACAGCTTCTCTGGGCAATCTTTTCCACTGCCTCACCACACTCACAGTAAAGAATTTCTGCATAATATCTAATCTAAACCTGCTGTCTTTCAGTTTAAAGCCATTCCCCTTTGTCTCATCACTAGGTGTCCTTATAAAAGGTTCCTCTCTGGCTTTCTTGTAGGCCCCTTTTAGGTACTAGGTGCTCTAAGGTCTAAATGATCAAATACAATATACAGTCTGGTATAGAACACAGCTGGTATCCAATATAGTTAATTACATCTACTACTGAATCCCATCTACTACTGAAAGTGGCATCCCTACTGAAAGTACATATGCCAAAGGCATTTTTTTTCATTTTTATAAGAATGCTGATAAAACAATACATGACACTGTTATTGCAGTCTGAAGTAAATAGATTTTTCCCAAAGGTTACTAAATTTACTTTTGCATTGTTTACCATTTTCATTTCAGTTCACATGATGAGCTACCTGCCTAGTACAGCAAACTAAGTGTAAAAGGATTCTAAGAATGTGGCTTGACCACAGAAATATTTTTCTTAATGTTTTTCTGTAATTATCAGAAGGCAGGAGCTCTCCCTTTTCAACTCATTCTTATACTGCTATTTGTTTTCATTAAATCTGACAAACCCTCTGAAATAAACAGTCTCCTTCCCTGCTTCTGCCATCGTGTGGAACAGGCCTGTCATCAAGCTCATGGTACACAGCACCTTGCAGGCCTAGTCCCTGGAATGACAGCGACTTCAAGAGCTAAAAGGAGGAGCTCAGTCTTTTTTGGCTTACTTAAAGAAGTAATGCTACATCATTAAATTTGCCATTCTGTGTGCCACTGGAAAATGCTTTTGCTGATGACTATTTAGCTGTTAGCTAAAAGAGCTTCTTTTTACAAAATGTACTGAACTTTTATTATTCAATACTATTAATATTTTGTTTGTTCTCCTTTGGCCCTAGGTATAGACAGATTATTAAAATGGCTAAATATACCTGCGTAATATCTTGCATTCCCTTGATACCTATTACAGAATGGAACTTGATAAAAAATATCTACTACTGTTCACAGTAGCCCTTCCCTCCCAAATACCGAATTACAATTTTTCACTTTCCATTGAGAACCTGAATTTCATTTATATCTTTAGTGATCACCAAGTTTCTTCAGTTGCTTATAGAGAGATGGGAATATACTGTTATTGATGACAAAAATTAATTAATTTCATGGCTAAGAGCTCTCTTCATAGCGCAGAGTGTCTAGTTGGACTACTACCTTTTTCCAGGATCGCTTCATAACAGTATACCCTGCATTCCTGCCGGTCAGTGATCCTCCAGCCATGAGCAGTAACACTTGCAGTGGTAACAGGCCTTAGGCAGTGTTTTGATCAAACTTTATACCCGCTCAGTGACACTGTGGTCAGTTTTATATTTTTAGTGTTCTTCAGCTTGAGAAAACTCAGAATTTCATAGATATCTGCAAGCCAAAGTCTGAGTTATTGCTCTTCCAGAGTGAAGCTAAGACTGGCTTTTGTATTAGCTTGAAACTAAACAATGTTTTTACTTTTGGAAAAATCAGCCATTCAATGTAGAGTTTTTCATGTGTAAAAGGGAATTTTTATTATCGCTCACCTCAGAAAGTGGATGTGGGTTTATGGAGTAAAGAAGTCTTCTTTTTCATGAATTTGGCCCATGGAAATAGTCTCTTCTCAAAACTTAATTACACAATAACTTAGGTTAGCTTACTCATTCAACTCAGCTTATTAGGTTTCCCCTTACAATTCCTCATTCAGAACTTCGTTTTATAACCATAGCCTTGAGAAAAAGTCATTGCTTTCTTATCAGAAATATAATACTGTATACTACTGTTGTGCTCTTTCATGCTCTTTCTGGAACACTTCCCAAAACCACCAGGAACTGAACATCTGTTACAAGAGATACAAGGATCTAACCAGCATAGCACAGGAAGTTGGGATTTGGGGGAACAATGAGAATAAGAGAGTCTGGAATGACAAATGGGTTGTAATTCTGTTCTCACCCAGTAACTTCTATTCACATTTATTTTGTGTCATGCATACCAAGAGTGTTGCAAGGAGTTAAAGATCACAGTTGTCCCTCTCAAAAACTGTTAAGGCCACAGAAAGACTTTGCCATGAAATAAGCATGAATTTAGCACCAACCTGGTGCTAAATTCAGGCCTGGTAAAGGCAAGATCTGGCTAGCACATCATGGGTAAAACATCCAGACAAAAATTCCCACTGTGGCAAATTGTGTAAAAAAGCAGCTTCTCATACGCATATCACCTCTCAAACAAAGATCACCCCAAGTGGCACCACCGTGTTGTGGAAGGATAGTCAAAGATAGTTTTCATGAAATATCCCAGAGGTCCAGGGTTATATTTTTTTTTTGACTGTGATCCTAAAAAGAAACGAACAGTTAATAAATGGGTGGAGAACGAGACAGCAGCAGTGATATAGGACCATAATTTTAATATTTGGGGAAATAGTTCCCCCCCCAGAGTGGAAGTTACTCATGCAACCAGAGGGTGTCTAAAAGAGGTCTAATAGAGGTCATCAAAGAATGTCAATATCTGAAATAAGACAGCAATGTGAACTCACTTGATAACGCAATATACTACGCCTTCAAACTGGAAGATGAAAAGCCAATGTATTCACTGATTATCTGCCACACAAAACATCAACATTTTTCAGTTTTTTGTGAAATATATATTTTATTCCAAAATGCAACATAGTTTAATTTTTCTTATATTATTTTTTTATTTTATTTTGAGTATATGTAATTATGAAAATCCCTATAGAATATGTAAAAGATTTTTGTTTTACATGGAAGTAAGAACAAATAAAATAAATGATTCTATTGTGAATTAGTTTTCTTGATTTGATTCAATCTTACTAGGGCAGTATTTAAACAGTAATTTTTTTTGTGCTAAAGAGATGACATTTAGCCTTGTTAATTATCAGGGTGAAGAAGTTTTATTATGCAGTTCAATTGTATTGAAGTGTTATTTGAGGTGCTAATTACATTGACTGTGGACAGTGAGCTGAACAAACCTCCTTTTAACTGTAACCATGAAAGCTACTAAGCTATTTTTCTATTCAAATTAGAGCTTTGCATTCTGGAATTTAAAGCTTGCTATTATGGATTTCTTTGTATAGAAGAGTTGGTGCTACAGCACAGAAACACAGCAAGTGGTCTAAGACGTGATTTTATCAAATGGTTGGGTGTTTTGTTTTTTTTTTTTCAAAACTTACAATTGTGTTAATGATATGCTCTCTAATGTTTTCTGTATATTCCTATTAAAAGATCTATAGATACCCCTCTCCAGATTATAGGAAAATTACTGAAGTTCAAGTGTTTCTTTAGATGAGATTTAATATCAAATTCAATTCTATAATAAAATTCCCAGAAGAAGTCATATTATATTCCCCCTTAAAGACAATTGATAATTGCAGAGTGTAAGAACATCTAGAACCAAACTATATCTAATAGCAGGTGCTTTGTAAATTTACTGTTACAGGAACAGTACATTTTTGCAATGGGTTGGGTCTGCTTTATCTCCAAAACTTCAAATGGTGTGAGAGAGCTTGTCATATTTGATACAAAATTAGCACAGTAAAACTATTTTACTCTATGCCATGAAATGACACCTATTTAAGACTCTGTGTGTTCCTGAGCTGTTATACAGTCTGCTTTATTTGGTTCTCAGAACTTCAAAGTACTGAATGCAACATAATTTTATTCAAGCCTGGGGCTAGAAATGCTGTGCAATGAACAAATGCAGGAGTCATTCTATGCATCTTATCCTCTATTAACATAGATCCAGAAAAGAAAGCTCATGAGCCTGTTTTATTACAAATGAAGCTCATACACCAGGTTTTGTCCTCATTTTGCAGAAAGCCTAAGGAAATATTGCACTTTGGCAGTACTTCTGTTTTGCTTAGCATATTACAGCTTTGTTGTCCCATGAAGTCAGTGGTGCTTTAGGCAGAAGTAGATTTCTACCCACACAGTTTACATGAGTATCCATTTCAGCACTTCAGTATTACTTCCATGAATATATTGTCTCCTAGAGAGAGAAAGCACCACTGAAAAGGCTAGGAGAAGATAAGATCAGAAAAAGGATTTTAAGGCAGCTTTGAAAATGTTTACCAGAAAGAAAGGATGAAAGAGAGGAGAAAGAAAGGGAAAATTAAAATGAGTTTTAGAAAAAAATACATTGATTTTACAGGTGCATAGCAATCCTTCAGAGCCTACACGTGACCTCTTCATTTTGATGTGAATGTCAAATTCAGATCTAGATCATATTAGACAGGAAGACAAGAAATATTCTTCTAGGGCTGATTACCCAAAGTGAAGACTTTGATCTTATTTGGTTATTGTATGACCAATTTTCTCTTACAATGTTAAGTTAAAAAAATATAACCCAGCCCCCAAAATCCAGTCTGGAAAAATCTGGGTTTTTTTTCTATCTTAATTGTTTATTTAATCCATTTATCTCAAGTTGTGAATTCTCAAGTGTTTACATTTCTGGGGAAAAAAAAAAGTATATTTCCATAAAATAATATTGAGCACTGAAAAATATTTTTCAAGTATTAGTATAGAATATACCTCACAAGCCAGTTTTAAATATCTTAAAAAGTTCTGTGCTTGGAAATGGCATAATAAATCTCAGAAAAGGGAGAAGTTGTTTCTGGCTAAATCCTGAGATATTAAAAATAGTTTGATTAAACACTGCTTGCTCATTTAGCAGTCTATAAAGCAGTATAAGAGTAGATATCAAATGTAAAGTTTTCACATGTTTATGATAAAATTTGCCACTGAAACAAAAAAAAAGAAAAAAAAAAAAGAGAGAAGATATGTTGACTTAGGGCTAGGCTTTGATTCCATGTGGGAATGTAGCTCTTCAGGGGAAGAACTGGCTGTATGATCCATCTACCTTCCTTTGATTTCCAGAAAGGGATCAGATTAATATTTATAATACCACTTGCGGCCCCAAACATGAGTCAAATTTGTTTCTCTCTACAAATGAGCCTTCTTTGCTGTAGCCAAGATGCAACTATGATGCAGTCATACTCCTTTCTCTGAGGTTCCTGCTGCTCCTCATGTGATTATGCTCTGGTCTTAATTGCATGGCAGTGATCTATGAGGGTTGAGTCACAATTTATTTCTGGTTCCCTAGAAATCTCCCAGCTTCTTCTAAAAGTGTTTTTGTACTCTGGCTCTAGAATTGTGACTTTAAATCCAAGTAAAGACTTGATAGTATCTTCCTATCTGTCTGTGAAACATAAGATACAGTGCCTTCTGCCATTGTCACTGACATAATTTCTTTTGTTTCCTATTGAGAGGGCAGAAATATAGTTCTTTAGTGACCTGGACACTTTTGTCCCCACTTTCTGTGAATGGAAGACAAACTGTATGTCCCACGTTCCCAAGTTCCATTCTTCTTAAATCATTGTAGCAAACATTTTCTATCCCTCTGTTCTCCTTATCTTATTTGTAACCACCTACTCCTCCTGTTTGGATCTAATTTAGCTGTGAAATTTCTACAGCAAAGATACAGTTTGATTGGTTGTTTTTCAATTCTAAATTAAGGAATGGTAAATATTCTTCACTCCCACTACATCCATAGTGTACACATTCTTTGCTTATCACACAGTGTTCTACCTGTATAGCTATTTTGATGTGCACCACTTGGATAATTCTCAGTCCCCTAGGAAGAAAACATGAGAACAATTTTCTGATGTAATTTATTATGCAAATATCTTGGTGTGAAACCTTCAGCACTCATTCTGCAGAAATATAAATACAAAACTTCTATAATCGTGTTGATCTTTGACAGGTTTTTGACAAAGGGTGTAGAGAAATAGAGACATGAATAGTGGCAGCAAGGCAGTGGGATGTCATAATTTCAAGGTATGTTGATTTACCTAATATTAAAGAATTTTAAGAACCCTATATACCCACAGGCTTTATAGACCTTTGTTGAATTTTAAGCTTACATTTTACAAGGATGCTTCTGGTTTTACAGCCTCCTGACTCATAGTAGAATTTTCAAGATATCCCACATACTTGTGCTATTTTTTAGAAAAAAACATTGTTTTCCCCTGTGAATGCAGTCTATCACATAGAACCCCTTGTTTCCTTAAAACTTCCAGGGACTGTGATCCAACTATTTGATGTAATATTAGTCTAGAACAGAATGCTCTTGTTAATGCTAACAAGGCAAACTTGAAAATATAACCTCCCAGTTTTTCTTTGAGGTAAAGTTTGTGATTTTCTCAGACGTGGTTTGTCTTTGAAATCCTTCAAATTAATTTTTGAAGCCTGAAAACTGGAAATATGAAACCACAAAAATTTCCAGAAACATCTCCAAAACAAACCAATCCCAATATTGAAAGTCCAAAGTAAACATTAATGTACAGAAACCGCTTGAAACATTAGACTAAAACACAAGAAAAAGCATTTTCTGGATTCTGAAGATTCTTTTTGGAGTCTTATTTCTTCCTACCCAGTAGGACTGAAATGAAATCACAATTTCAGTGTTGTCTTCTGAATATATTTCAGCAAAATTCATCCACCTCCACAAAGCAGTGAAGATTTATGTCAGCATTATACAGGTTTGATACTAAAATGATGAACTTTAAATCTCGGAGTCACATGCCTTAATAGATTTAACACTTATAAACCTTTCAGAATGACACAAAATGACATCATGATTATACAATTATAGCATCAAAGTCTAAGGATTTCTTTCTTAAAAAAACCCTCTGAGGCAAGATTTACAATTGTTAAAACTTAATTCAAATAGTTTCCATATTGACTGGTTTAGAAACTCAGAAAACTACTAATATAGTTATGGCTATTGTAAACTTTGACATATTTGCAAGCTATTGTATATGTTCATGTGTATTCTCTTCCATATACTTTTTAAGTTACTACCGTGAAGTATGTTTTCAATGTTTTAATATAAAATGTATACATAAATATATGTGCACAACAGGTTTCTTTATGAGATTCAAATGAAATCCCAAGTGACTTTTTTTTTTTTAGCAGAAGACAATATTGCAGGCATTGCAAATGAAATTAGCGCTGCACACTTCTTAATAAGACATAACTGCGTTAACTTCACAAACTCATGAAGAAATAAACTGTGAACAGGCATTTTGTTACCTGATTAGGTCTTGACAATGTTTACAATTACTGAAATCCATTTATATGCATTTTAAAATGTTTTGATTGCACTGGGTAACCCTGACTAAATTGGCTGTCATTTTTGTTCTACTTTAATTTGCCTGAACTTTCTGGGTTTGCTAATCGTTATATTTTAGAATGTTTGTATTCCTGTTCTTTGCTTGGGTTTATGCTGTACTAATATAACATACATTAGTTTCAGATGATCTGCTCCTTAAGACTAGTAACTTTAACAGTTGTGACCTAATTTACTTATCTTGCTTAGAGTCAAGTGTTCAAGTACTAGTTCACCATTACTGATGAGAGGTGGAGTCTGTCGGATATACTACTGCACTTGTGGTATTTTTCATGTGTCTATGAAGTTTTCTTCTTTAACCTTTTCTGTTAAAGGTAAAGTAATATCTTATAAATACATGACATATCAGATATGGTAAAATGAATCTTAGTATGTAATATATATTAATAAATATGAAATTTTTTTCACATTAAATGCAATGGACAATTTTTCTAATAAATAGCAGCTTCAATACTAAAACTTACTAAATTAAAACCAACACTTCAAATAAGAGCACAGCTCAGTCTTTTCCTTTGGTCATTATTCTGTCTATACCAAAGTATATTAACATTTAGTTGCATGTTAGACATTTCATATGCGTTGTGCATGTGACCACAATATGTTTCAACTAGATGTAATGCAGATTAACCACAATTTAAATCTTTCAAATTTGAACAGAACAGCTGTGACTTAATATCACTGTGCTGAAGGAAAGGTTTTCATAATTTGCTTTATAGATCCTTGTCTGTGATGTATTTTGGTGATATCTCTGAGAAGAATCTGATCTATAAAAATCAAAACATAATACTGAATCTCAGCACAGTTTAAAGCTCTTCACTGAGACAGAGCACAGCCTTGTTTGATGCATAATTCTGAATGTCATATGACTGCAGAGGGCATAGGATATTGATGACTGTATGCCATGAAATACAGTATCAGAGACAAGGCGGTCACAACTTGGTATTTTATCAGATCAACTGTATTGCCTTATCACCTTTATTCTGACAAGGCATGAATAATCTCTGGAATAAAGTAGCATCTTTCTTAAGGCGAGATGCATGACAACTCCTTTTAAAAGAACTAAATATGCACATACTGTTCCTGACAAAAAATTTATCCTTTCAAAGCTTTTATTATGTTTTTTTTACTAACATCAGGACTTACCCTTAGACATTCTATATTGTTCGTATGTGAGAATAACAGAAAAGATTGACATGGGGGCAACATGAACAGCAATCATTACTGGGAAGCATTTTAATACTGTGATAAGAAGTTTGACATAAAACTTCAGAATGGCGTTCAGTATGTGTGCATCACAATAATAAGACTTAAGGACATTTTCAAAGAGGAACTGAGGATTTTTTTAGTGTATTCAGATTTTAAGCAATGAACCATGTGAAACATACAAAGTTGTTTACGATTTAGATGAGTACTCAAAAGCATTCATAAATGGATTCCGACTAGTATCTATGAATAATCTCTGCTGCTGTTGTGGTGGAATGAATCAAAGTAATCGGCGTGATAAATTCTCCCTATTTTCATAATTTCATTGTCGTTTATTCCTCCCCACCACAGTCTTGTTTTATCTTAAATATTTGTAGCATGACGTTCAGTCTCAGATGTTCCTCCTGATTCTAAAAGTTGTCTTCTAAAAGAATCTCCATAAAAAAGGGATTTTTTTCTTAAATTCATTTTTTCTGAATGACATCATCACTAAGAGCAACGTTTGAGAGTGCATAGCAGTATTGTCCTCAGATGACATTGGGATTTTATCTTTTTCAGCAGATATATTCATCTGATAATGAATGATATGGCCCTTACCTCATTTCCACCAATTAGCCAAAGTAGAGAGCCTGGCATACTCAGTCCACTGAGTGTGCAAAACTACACTGCAAGTTATACATTTTGTCCCAGCATCAGGTATTGATGAAAAACTCTTCATGGCTCTTCAGTTACTTCTTACTCTCTGATAAAAAGCTAAAATATTCCCTTGATATATAAGAAATGCTTCCAGCTCTCTCAAACCAACAAATCAGAACTGCTATAGATCAATTTGTCAGCTTAATCCCATTTTCATTCCATTTAATGTACTTCAGAGTTCACACTTTGTTTATATTTCGCTCCATTTTTTGGTAGAATTCCCATCTACTGAGTATTTGCTTTGAATAGCATATTTGCTAATGCAGGCTACACTAAGCAGACAGTGACATGGTGCTTATCAGAGGGACTTTTTACAGGTGCCTGTAGTGACAGGACAAAGGGGAATGGCTTCAAACTGAAAGAGAGTAAGTTAAGATTAGATATTAGGAAGAAATTCTTCACTGTGATGGTGGTTTGAAATGGGAAGAGATTGCCCAGAAAATTTGAAAATGCCCCATCCTGGAAGAGTCTAAAGCCAGGTTGAATGGAGCTCTGAGCAACCTGGTCTAGTGAAAGCTCTTCTTGTCCATGGAAGGGGGCTTGGAACTAAATGATCTTTAAGGTTGCTTCCAACCCAGGCCATTCTGTAACTCTGTGATCTTACACAGAATGTAGTAGATGAGAAAAAAAATCTAGAAAAAACCACCTCAGTTTAGGGCAGAGGGACTGAATCCTTATTCTTCTTTTTCTTCTCCTTCGTCTTCTTCTCCTTCACTTCTAATAAAGTTAATATGGAAGATATTTTAGTTAACTTTGTTTTAAAGAACAGTTTCTCATGTACAAGTAGTTTGGATAGAAAAAAGTAGCTGCCCACATAGGATTAAAACCCAGTGTAATTTCAAAAATTACCTAAAACAGAAAAGTCCATTAGAGTTCCAGACCATAAACATTCCACAGGAACACAGAACAGTCGAGGCTGGAGGGTACCTCTGATAGTCATCTTATGCAACCGCCTGCTCAAGGCAGCTGTCCAGGACCGTGTGCAGTAACTTTTCAAACAACTCCAAGAATGGAAACTCCACAATATCTTTGGGTAACTAGGTCAGCCTCACAAGACAGAAGGTTTCCCTTTCAAACAGACAGGATCTCTTATGTCCTGTTTAAGAAGAATGTATACCTTTTTCCTCCAAAATGCCGATTTCCTCTAAGAAAAAAAGAAAGCTTCTTTTCCAGAAAAACACATTGCTAACAGCCAGTTATTTAATGTTTGTCCCCTGATAAATTACCTTTCTGACTCATGTATATATATACCATTGCTTTGTTTTAATCTTTAGACATGGATGGAACTGAACTGATACATGTTCTGTTACTGGAAAGACAAGTGGGTCAACAGTTTTCTCAGAGAGAACTTTGGGTTTACTTTCCTCTCCCAGACTGCCCACCCTGAACAGTTCTTGGAGCAATCAAATAATTACTGTGTGTAAGTAAGCATAGTTGCACTGATATCAGTTATTTTTGCTAGCTGAAGATTTTGTTTAATATATAATCCCAAAATTACTTTGAATTCATTTAGGTGGGAGGGTACAATGTATAAAATGTAAGTTGCTAGAAGGCAGTGCACTGTTCTAAGACTGTGAAAGAATAGGTACAGGAATGGGACCCTGAAAAGTGTGGAAACAAGGACATGAGGCTGTACGTATTCTCAAATGATGAAACCATTTTCATTAGTAACTCAATCAATACAAAACATGCATTCTTCCCACTTGTTTTGAGTTTAATTTAATACTACCAGACTGAAAACCAAGAGACTTTTATAATTCAGGGAACGTAAAATAATTGGACAGTAACACATTGTCATATCTGATTTTTTAATTAAGACAATTCCTTCAAAAGGTCCCCACTGTGTTTTCAATTATTTTTAACAAGAGAGGTTTTTTTATTCAGAATTAGATTATTAAACACATTATGAATTACAGTCATGCCATTAAAATACTTTAAAAGCTGTAGGAAGTGTCCCATATAGTTATAAAATTGATCGTTTTTTCCAGTAGTATGGAAATAGAGGACAGTTTTATAGAAAACTGAAAGTATATTATCAAAAGCTGTAAAAAAAAAATTTAAAATAAATATCAACATTATTAGAAAACAAAGCAGCAGTTCTGCCATCAGTTAAACAGATATTTGAGCTGATAAGTGATCCTACCAAAGAATTTGCAAAACTCATATGATGAAAATGCAGCTCAGATGTAATTGTTTGTAAAACTGGGACCTGTATTTTTTGCTTTTGTAATAGTTTGGACCTTGGCTCCCTGCCAAATGCCCAAACCTCCAGTAGCAGCCCCCCCTTCCCCCTTCTTTCTTCCCTTAGGGCAAAGAGAGAGAAAAAAAACTATAAAAATTAAAGAACCCAAAGTCAAACTGCTTATATAAAAATATATATATTTACGTAAATCACAGTTATATACAGTTAAGATGCTATATAAACAGTAAAAGGGAATCCACCCCCCGAAGGGATAGGGAAAGGGGAAAAAGGGACAAAAGGGAACAAAAAAGGACACTGAAGATATATGCGCAATCAAACCCGAGAACTAGTAAAATGACTAGTAAAACAAATCTCACCACGTCCCTTAGAAAAGCAGGATTGGCAGACACTGCCAGCACTCTCCAAACCTCCACGTGGCAGGACAGTGGATGCTGCAGGCCTCAACCTTAGATAAGCGAGACCAAAGCAGGGATCCACTGTTCCCGAACCTCGCCAGAAGAGAGGAGAGCAAGGTCTCTAATCTCCAACTTATTTATACTCTGGTTTACGTAAAAATCGTATGGAATACTGGGTACATGGCCACTTCCTTGATTACAAACTGGTCACCAGGAAGGCCTAGACCAAAACCATCACAGCTTTTTAACTTTATCATGCTACTTTAATAATGCTGAAATAATTTTTATCTATCCTGGTAACTTTAAATATAAATCCAGCCATGTTAATAATGGGCTGTGACACATTCAGATAAATGTTTGTGCTAGTTAAGTACAAATGCCAAAGTGACTGACCTAGTCAAATATAGAATATAATTTGAAAATTGAGGAAAGAAATTTTGGAGCAAAACCCAAAGAAAGGATAAAAATATTTTCCTAATAATAAATAAGTAAAAAAAGCATATTGACTGAGAGATCTTAAGGCAATAACATTACAGTGCCATCACAGGAGCATCTCAATGTGGAGTATCAGGTTACAGGATGCACGCTGGTAAACCATCCTGGGAATTGTAGTTCTTAAATTCTCTATCACACATGTGCAGTTAAATAATTGTATAGTAGTAGTAGCGGCCAGTCTTCATGAACAAAGATCTGGGGAAGGTCTTTACACCTTCCAGCCTGCGCATTGGATTTTTTAGGTGAGACACAGTGTGCGCGGAACTGAGCCCACCCTTTAATCCTGAGGTTCATCTGCTGGGGCCAAGCGAGCTTGGACGGTGGCAGCGAGGTCCTCAGGACGTAGATGGATTGCCTTACAGGGCTAACAAGCTCCATCTGCCCGGGGAGTGGCCCTGACCGGGAATCGAACCCGGGCCTTGGCGGTGACAGCGCCTCATCCTTAGCCACTAGACCACCAGGAGCTCCCATAATTGTATAGGATTGGCTGAAAAGGTCACAGGTCGTGACGTGTTACCATTTGAAACTACTATTTAGGCTCTTGTCTCTTTCAATAAAGCATGCTTTTTGCTACACATCACATTAGTGTCTCTCTCTGGTCCCCAGGACCCTTTATTTATTATATTAATACTGCTACTACATCTCAAACTTGCACTAAGACTACAATAAGTAAGAGAGATATTTTTTTCTCTAAATTGAGAATGGCTCAGTTCAGAAAGCTATATTGAAATAAAAATTCCATGAGATTTTGGTGAGAGTTTGCCTAAAAAACCAATATGAAGTAGGAAAAAGTAAATGGTATAAAAAAATCTCCTTTCTGCATATTCCTAACCATGTCTTATTTCCCATCTGCTACTGAGAGTCCTTTTAAACAGCCCCTTTGAGCTACTGTAGCTGGGACTAATGGGTAGGCAAAAGTGGTATCATGAGATATGCAGTAAGCAATCAAGACTGTGATTGGTAGTAGAGTAGACTGTGACAGCAGTAGCGTGATGGTGAGGATGGTACAGCTCTCAGAGTTCTCCAGACCCAGCACAAATTCCAAATGAAGCCTGCTGTGGGACTACACAGTGTGCACTAAGAACACCCCCACAATCCCTCTCAGACTCCCTTAGTCCACATCAGGGGATCCACTGCTCTTAGTGGATTTTTTGCTTCATTTCATGTAGTTCTGTACTCTTCCATTAGGTTGAAAGAATGCTACACACAACTCTAGAGAATTTCCTGTCAGAAAAGAATTTCACAGCAACTGTGGGATTTCAGTAGTGATTGAATTAAAAAGGGATGGAGGGAGAAACTACATAGGCAGGCCCTTTGGGACAACAGTTGGAGGGATGCTCTGGATGGTGGAGGGAGCTTCCCTATCCCTATTCAGATTGTTTTGGCCTTAATGTTTTCAAACCTCTTTGTTCCTCAAAAAGCCAAAATCTGTCCTCTGCTAAGCGCAAATGATGGGGTCTATTTTAGTCTCTGCTCAGAGCGACCAATAGGAAGAGAAATTCTGCTTCCTACTTCCCATATCTGTTTACACACTTTCAAAGGTCTGTGTGGTGAGTTTCCTGGATCCCCTGTTACTTCCATCATCATTCACTGCTATAAGGTACATAAGCTCAATACCTTTTCCATACTTAATACACTGCTTTGAACTATCTGGTCTGGTACAGACATGAAGCCTCTAATTTCCCTGTTCCACTCCACAGGAAAATTTACTGCTCCTTCCTCTCTGGGATTTGACCCTCAATTTATTTGTGTGAATAATGAAGCAAAGAATTCTTTCAGGCTGTCAGCTACAGTATCTGTCACTAGCTTCCCACTCATCCCTTAATGGCTCAAGTAATTCCTTACAGAGCTCTTGGTTTTTTATATGTTTTAGTAGCCTGTCATGATTTACATTTAATTCCCTTCCAACACTGTTTATTATTTTAATTCACAATTTTGTCATTCTGCCTTTATCTTGCATATCTGACCACAAAGAAAGAATCATCAACATAATACCTAGAGATGCAAAACCTTAAAAAGTGGAAAAAAGAAGAAATGTAATGAAACAAAAAATTAGGCTGATCAGAATTCCTGTTCTTTATCAAGATCCTTAGGCATTTCATGTTCACAGTAATGAATGAAGAACCATTTTGGATAAAGTCCTCTCAAACTCTCATATCTTTCAGCCTCTTTTAGATTAATCTTTGGCACAACTTCTATAGATTTCACAAAACCTTGCAAAATTCCTTCTTCCAAGCTTGATTTCTGTGCAGAAACTTTCAGCAGAGTTTTTACTTGCTTTGCTTTAACAGAATCTACAGAGTGCATAAGTCTCTAGGGACAGAACTCTTCATAGTAAGGACTGACTTCATGTTAGTCCTGCCGTACTTCACAGTCAGTCAGCACTTGCTCAGCAAGGAATAGCCCTCCAGGAACTTCTCACATTTCATCTCAATGAAGAGTCAGTCTCCTTGTATGAGTTCCATCTGCCCAGGTTTTCCCTGCCAAAACCAGCAGTTTTCCCTCTGTTGCTTAGTCATACATTTTTGTAAGAAGGAAACACAAAGTAATTTACAGAAAAAAAAAAAAAAAGACCAAAAATATTGTCCATTAGAACAGAACCTGTGTAGTTTTAGTGTGATTCAATCTTCCAGTCTCTATGCATACTTGTGATATTTCTTTCTTTAGACAGGACTATTAAAATTAATGCTGAGACCATAGTGGTCTTTAGGTTCCTACTGCTGCTTTTTATAAGCTGATTCGTATATTGAACTAGAAAGTTGTAGAAAATTATATATAATCATAGAATCATAGAATGACCTGAGTTGGAAGAGAAAAAGATCATCTAGTTCCAAGCCCCCTGCAGTGGGCAGGGACACCTTGCACCAGACCAGGTTGCTCAGGTCCCTATTCAACCTGGCCCTGAACACTTCTGGGAATGGGCCATCTGCAACTTCTCTGGAAAACCTGTTTCAGTGCCCCACAGTGAGGAGTTTTTTCCTAGTGTCTAATCTAAACCTACCCTCTTTCAGTCTGAAGCCATTTCCCCTTGTCCTGTCACTACATGGCCCTATAAAAATCTCTCTCCATCTTTCTTATATTCTCCCTTCAGATACTGGAAGACCACAAGTAGGTCACCACAATAGCACAGGAAAGACATTGACCAGTTAGATCACATCCAGAGGAAGGTCATGACCATGAGAGGGTTGGAACACTGTCCTGTGAGAACAGGCTGGGAGAACTGGAGATGTGCATTCTGAAGAACAGAAGGTTCTAGGGAGACCTTATCGTAGTCTTTCAGCACTTAAAGGGACCTACAAGAAAGCAAAACAGGGAGTTTTTAGCAGCAAGTGATAGGACAAGGAGGAATGGTTTTAAACTAAAAGACCATAGATTCAGCCTTGATATAAGGAATGTTTTTACATTGAAAACTAAGTGAAACCCTAAAAGAGGTTGTCCAGAGAGGTGGTAGATGCCTCATGCCTGGGAACATTCAGGATCAGGTTGGACAGGGCTTTAAGAACGCTGGTTAATTGAAGATGTTCCTGCTTGTTGCAAGGGGTTCGATTAGATGACCTTTAAAAGTCCCTTCCTAGCCAAACCATTTTTTGATTCTGTTTTTATTTAATTTTTCTTACAACACATCACTGGTGACAGAGACGATATCCAATATGTCACAGATTATAGTGAAGTCTGATACTCACTGGAAACAACCTGCATAGCTGCAAATGAATGGATACATTTTTTTTTTAATGTATAAAAGTTTTTTGGCTGAAAGCTGAAAAATAATACTAGAAGTAGTAATTTATTGACTGCAAACCAGTTTTGGAAGCCAGATTGGTCTACGACAGTTGAAAACACTGACAGCAATGTACTTCTACGTGCTCTTTTGCTATTCATATTAGTTCCACTGAAGTCATCATCTCAGCAAAGGAAAAATGCAAGTAAACGATTTTTTTTGGCCATTTATCAGTATGGAAATCGCGTACATTACCCAGCTCTTGCGGCCACTCAAAGACAGGTGGAAACTGTCTGTTATTTTCCAATCAGAGTTAGAGTAATTTTGTGATATCTCTGCAGACAGAAAATAAAAATAGAATATAATTATGTCTGGCAGGTTTTTTTAAAGATACTAAAGAATCTAAGTTAGGACATAAGTTACTTGCCTCAGTTCTCTGCAAGTTCAAGGAAGCAAAAGGGTTGAATTATCCCCAGCAATACAGGGGGTATTTACATTTACTGTAATACAGGGACTATTTACATTTACTGTAACTTAGCCGTATTAGATCAGTCAATGCTTTACAAGACTATTTGGATACCAGATATGTCAGATGAATAATTTGCTGCTGTTAGCACTAATATAGTACAGTGTGACAATCTCTCTTGCCCTGAAATCCTCTTTCAAAGTAACTAATTTTTTATTCCAGAGTGTGTGTCCAACAGTAGATTGTGTTCTAGCTTTTATATTAGTAGTCTTTTCATTAACTGCATGGGAGTCTGCGTATGATACCACCTTTGGATTTCAGATCATTATGAATTTGTATTCCTGTATGATGCTGTATACTGAGCCTTCTTCTTATCTTCTCCAATTCTTTAATAAGTTTCTTCCTAAAAAAATAAAATATATACACTTTTGACACATAATGGTCAGCAGCACATAAAAATCTTGTCTTAGCTTCTATTTTAAATAGTTCCTCTAGCATGAAGGTACTCTAATAAGATGAAACCAAGTGAGAAATATTTTTTTTTAATTTTTATTTTTAAAGGTTTTCAACATAAAAAAACTTGTCTAGAGAGATCTGGTTTTAATTTTAACTTTTATGTAAAAATTATTTTGATCATGACACCGTACCAAATTAGTCTTTAACTTCCATTATAGCAATATTACAGTGTTTGATTTAATGAGCAGTCTCACACAGAGAGGGATTTGAAAATTAAGAGTGGCATCCATTGCAAGAAATCTACAGATGTAATAGAATCAGTCTGTGTTGCTATTCCATAAATATGCTCTTTTTTCCTCCAGCAGAAATATTACACTAGGGAGAACCACATAATACAATGAAATAATGAGGAGACATTAAATATTTTTTTCATTTTAAGATGATTATGTTTTATAAGGGCATGAATTCTTCTTTACTGAGAATTAAAGGACAGTATGAAGTTCTATAAAATAGAAATCAATTCAAAGTGGCATATATGTTTGTATTGGGCCTGGTTGAGCTGGAGTTCATTTTCCCCATAAGAGCCCTCACAGTGCTGTGCTTTGCATTGGTAACCAGAAGGGTGCCGATAACACACCGGTGTTTTTGCTACTGCTGAGTACAGCATCAGTGCTGTAACGTTCCTTTTGGGAGGCACTCAAGTAGGCCAGCTGAACCAAACTAACCAAAGGGATATTCCATACCACATGATGTCAGTTCAGGTATAAATGCTAAGGAAAGGAACAAGAAGGGAGGCATTTGTTGCTTCCAATGGGTACCTGCTGAGGAACCATTATGCATGCTGAAACCCAGCTTCTTGGAAGTGTCCGACCATCGCTGCTCATGGGCAGTAGAGAATTAACCTCGTTATTTTTCACCGGCAAGCTTTTGCCTTGCGTTTGCCTTAAGGAATGGCCTTATCCCAACCCCTGAATTCTTTCCCATCTTACTCTCTCACCCCTTTACGGCTGGGAAGGGAAGTGATAGAGCAGCTTGGTGGGCACCTGGCGCCCAGGCAAGGTCAACCCATCACAACACTGGAGGGTTGTTTTATTTTCAAACTGGCTTTTATCTTCAATTTAGTGTATAGAAAGAAGGGAAGAAAGACATTATTTTGCAAAACCTTAGTTTCTAAATGTTGTGCAATCTGCAGGGCAGCTTTGCTAGCGTATCATAAGCAACACAGAAATTGAAATTATCATCTTAGCTTTAATTCAACTTATGTGATTACTCATATGGACTTTCAAGAACTATTTAATTTAAGTCACCGTGTCCTAAAAGGTTTTCAGGGGCTGATATTAATAAGAGTAAAGAATGAAAAGTAAGAAAGATGAGAAATACAGTCTTCTTTATAATACCCATTTGTTACAAAAAGAAAGGAAACTGCTACACTAAATTTCAGCATTCAAGAGATTCACTCTGGTCTTTGTTTACTGTCAATATAGAGAAATGGGCACTCAGAAGTAGTTTTGTCCCCTACTAGGATAGATTCTGTCGTGGGTTTGTTTTGGGGCAATTTCTCTCACCCCACACACACAATTGCTATAAGCTGAGGAAAGGTTTATGCAGATAAAAGAGATCTGATGTGGGGAGAATAATATTAGGATTCATTATTAGCAAGATAAAAACTAAAGAGTTATATATACAACAATTCTAACTGGGCAAAAGTGCTATGTATTTACAGAAATACCCCTCCCCCCTTGTATCAGTTCAGGAGGAGAAGCAGTCTCTTTTCCATTTCTGGAGCTACAGGTCTTCTAAATAATTATGCAGCACTTAGAAAGTTTCTTTTCTCTTATCTTTAGGATGACAGCTCCGATTCATTGCAGTCGGAACTGTTTCTCTTTCTCTCTCCATTCTGTGCCAACCTCAGGGCTGGGCTTACCCCCTCCTGGGTTAAGACCAGAGGCTGGGGGATTACCCGGGCCCTATGGGGTCCTCCATGGACTGCAAGGGGACATTTGCCTACCAAGTCTTCACCACAGGGTCACAAGGGATAATGTTTTTTGAGTCCACCCCTGTTTCCTGTGGGGTCCCTCCTCACGAGAGACAGTCCTTGATGGACCTCCCTAGCATGATTCCACCTTCAGGCAACAGTTCTTCCATTCTCTGCTGTCCCTTAGGGTCACAAATTCAGCTGCACCAGCATAGATCCCTCACTGGGATCTTAAGATCCTACCTGGGCCGACTTGCTCCAGCGTAGGTCTCTCTTCTTTGGGCCACAGGTCTCCAGCAGGACTCTGTTTTATCTTAGGCCACCCACGGAGTCACATCTTCATGCACTCCTCTGCTTTGGCATTTGCTCCTTCATGAGCTGCAGAGGGGGGTCTCTGCTCCCCAGAAATCTTCTACAGATGGTAGGAGTTTTTTAGTATTCAGTCTTTTCCCTGCTGAAGGGAGAGAAAGAGGGAAAAGGAGCACCCCACTTCGGGCTTCTCTTCTGTCTCCTCTGGTTGCCAGCTTTGACCTTGGAGGCTGCGCTCTCTCTCTCTGCCTGGAATTCCTTTTGCAGCACATTTTGTCCAGGTTCTTCTCTGAAGTTTTATTTTTCCTCTACTCTGCTACAGGAGAGAAGGGGGGCCTGGCCCCCCTCGCCTGGGCCAGACTTGACCCGGGGTGGGGAGTGGACAGCTGGGCCCAACAGGGCAGGCTGCTACACTGGCTCTTCCATTTTTGTCCTGCACCACAACCCTTCTCTTCCGTTTTCTGAAGTGTGTAATTGGCAGAGGCTTTACTAAAACTTTTGTTTGTCTTTGCCCCGGAAATCCACCTGGAAACCTATTTTCAGTCCCAGGGAGGCTGGTTGGCAAACACATGACAATATCTTATGCTGTTGAAAGAATTAAATACATTTTAGATAGTTAAATGGGATCAATTATACTAATTTTAAAAAAATTAATATTTAATTAAATTTCTTTTTCTATGAGCACCACATAGGCTAATTAAAAGTCTTATCTTACCTGATAACTAAAAGAAACACAAGAGTATCTTCTCTTTGCATATATTTTTTATTTATCACCAGCTTCTATCAATTGTAGACTTAGTTTTCAAATTCTAGATTTATTGTAATAACATGTGAAATCTTTTAAATAATGTGAGAGCAGTATATACACACATAAATTAATTCTGAGTTACCTATTACAGTATTTCAGATAAGCTGTCTTCAGCTATATGATCTGTGAGTAGTACTTACTGGATTTCAGTGCTGTGAACACCCCATCTCCAAGCGCTGATAATTTTAGTTGTTTTGTACTAGTCAAGAAACAAAGTCTTAGAAGCTGAGTTGGTGCCTGGTGAAATTCTTTGATCCCAGGATCAAATTCCAAATTTCAATCATGCTGGAAGATCTGAACAAGCATCAGTTACAAACTTGGAAGTCACTTATTAGGATTCTTGTCCATTCTTTAACAGTTATTGCCCAAGGACAGGAAATTATAAAAAAATCAGTTTTAAGATCTGATTTGAGCATAAGAGACTGAGTAAAATCCATGATACTGTATACCTTTTTCAAGAAAAACATGCAATATTAATGAAAGGACTAATGAGAACTAACTAATAAGTCTATTTATTTTAGTTCATAGTTAAGAAATTGTGTCAAATCACTGATTTTTATTTATTTTTTGATCTCTTTATTAGTACTTTTCTACTAAGATGAAGAATCTTTCCTTAAAGTATTGTTCAGAAAACATTGGTGTCCAGTTTATGAATAAACTTGTTAATAAAAAAATTGAACAAAAAAATTGGAAAAGCAATGTTGTATCTTCTAAGAAAAAAATCTGAAATGTGTGGCAGTTTAACCTCTTAAATTGAATTTGTTTGATTGCAATCTGTTTAAAAAAGAATTTTTTATCAGTTCTGGAAAAACTAACAAAAGTTTGTAAAGAACCACTATAGGATAAAAAATACAGAAAATGAACAGAAGACTAGACATAGAGAGAAATTGGTTATGTGGTCTCAAAACATATGAGGCCAAAGGCAGCATAGAAACCCAGTCTGTATCTGCCAGGAGAAAGAAAACAAATAAACACTGTGAAGACAGAGAAGACTGAAGGTCAGATATTTTTATTGATTAGTAGTCAGAAATACCCATTTACGTCAATGCATATTTCTACCTACAACAGAACAGCCACTGCTGCAATAGCTAAAGCACAACTCTCCCTGTGATGCTTCTCGACCAACTAACTTGCTCCTTGAAGTTACAGATTGTTGACGTATGAGATCACCAATAATTCCTATCCTATAGCACATGGAACTGATGGAAGATATAACCAATTTCATCCTTACAACTTCAAGAACAGTATTTCTCAGCTCTCTGACCTCCAAATGTGCAGCAAGGTCCTGAAAATTTTTAAAGTGGAATACAAAATCCTTCCTGCAACTTTTTAAATGAGAAGACTCTACCTCCCTTGCTTTGGAAATGGAACTTGACATTTTGACAGCTATTTGCCTGGATGTCAGAGATATCTGCCCTGGTGTAAATGTAAATAATATGTGCTCCATTTGTAAGCCTCTGAACAATCTGATTACATAAGCATAGTAGTTATAGGTTGAATGTCAGCTCAAAGTCTAATGCTCTGACGATTTTTACACTTAATGTAATTACACAATTATAAGCAAATGCTTGAACAAGGAAATAACATATGATAAAAATGGTTGATTAACAGGAGAAAGGATATGATAAGTAGGTGGACAGATGGAAGTGGGAAGAGCAGAATCACAGAAAAGGCTGGTGTGAAATTAAGGAGTAGATTTTTGAATGTTCTAAAAGGTATTTATCTTAAGCATTTATTCAAATGCCTTGAATACTCTTGCAAAGCTTCATTAAGAAGTCAAAACATGTTTGTAATATAATATTTATGCTTACAGTGTTTATGAAGAGATTATCTTAAGTGACATACTTTCTCATTTCTGCTACATCTTTTGTTTTAGTTTTCTACTGCTGTGGTAAATGACTTCTGCAGCAAAGTTATAACTAGTATTTCAAAATAATTTTATATTATACCAATAAGAGCCCATTTCAGATATTTTCCATCTAATTTGGGCATCTTGCTATATAGTGAATATAAATACAATGGGAATATACAAATAGTAATGTAAGTAAGTAAGCTTAAATTTACTAATGTAGAAGGCTTAATTTTATATATGGTGAAGAACATTCGGGTAACTTGGACAGGAACTCAATTCATTGATTAGTGGGGATCAAGTATTTCTACTACGAATTCCTTTTAAGAAATGAGCAGAGAACACAAATCATGGAGCAAAGAGTTAACTCTTGGAAGGGGAGGAAGAGTAGAAGGAAGAGTAGAAGGAAGAGTCTATGAGAAGTGCGGGGGGGACAGTTACAACCATCAAGGTGATGGATTTGAGATGAATCAAGTAATTGGATAAAGCAAGAAAAACAAATGAAAGTAGAATATTACATTAAAAAATTCCACTCTGTTCAGGATGGAAAAAAAAAAACAAGGAAGGAAAAAAGATAGTGAAGGCAGAGTAAAAACTCAGGGCCTTATCTCCTGCTGAGTAGAAAAACCCATTTATATTAATGAGGACTTCTGCTTAAAAATTGATGGCATTGTGTTGCCCACAGTAAGAATTGTTAAAGTACCATCAATAGCAAGGAAAAAAAAGAGATTAGGTCATCACTCAGGAGGTTACTTTAGATCTGTTCTCTCAACCTTTTTCAGTGATGAGTTGCAGAATCCCCTCAACCATAAAGAATTGGAGTTATCATAAACCTCTGTAAATGGCTTTCACATTCAAAATTTGTGCTCTTGACAACCTGCATCACTTATGGACTTCACAGACACATGATCTATGAGTTTTTTCCACTCCATCCATCACTTTTGCAAAATCTCAGAATGATTCAAACTGGATGGGGCCCCAGGAAATCATTAAGTTAAACAAACTGTTGATTCTTCGTTATTTTTATATTTAAACATAGGCCATAATTTCAAAATACTATGAAAGCCACCCCAAAATAGCCAATACTCAGTTAAGTCAAATTCCCTGGGTGCCATTGATAGTACATATGAAGACATTAAAAAAAAAATAATCCACCCTAATATGATTGGTACATGACTTGAGACTTAGGTCTCAATATAAAACTGATTCTAGTACTTTGCTGACTATACTAGAAAATTTGTGTTGATTCTGGAGAGTCTAAATATTTAAAATTTTACCTAGTTATGTAAATAGCCAGGTACCCTCATACCTGAAGCAGGTTTATAGGAGGCAAAAACTGGATATGTTTTTTTTCTGTTTATCTTTTGTTTCCTGTCCTTGGGGGTAGGATATATTCCTCCTTCTTACATATTTCCTACCGCCACAGTAGGCATTATAGGAAGTGGCACTGAGTGCCATGATCTAGTAATCACAGTGGGGTTGGATCAAGGGTTGGACTTGGTGATCTCAGAGAGAGATCTCTTCCAACTCAGTTAATTCCATGACTCTATGACTTCTGTACTTCAGAAACAAAGCATGTTAGAGACAATGAAACAGCTATTTGGATAAAATAAAATTTGGAAGAAAGTTTAAAAATCCATATGACATGGCAAATGGTATTTGTAATGCAAATGCAAATTCCAAATACCATTGCAGAGCAGAGAACTGTCCTATGGCATCTATAGAAAAGGAAATAAATTCCTTTATAAGAAGAAAATTAGGTTTATGATAATATTCCAGTAATAATTTCTCACTGGATTTCTAGAAACTTTGTTTTTTAAATGAAAATTGACATTTTCTAACTACTCCAGTAAGTTAGAAAAATTAAAAAAAAAAAAAAAAAAGAGATTAAAATCACAGCTGGTCTCTTATATCTTCTTTTATCAATACTTCAATGAATATACAGTAATCTCACCATATCTAGCATACTTTCTCCTCAAAGGTACAGAGATAATTTTCTTAATTTTCACAATAAGATGAAAGCCTGATGGATCACCATAAGGATAGAGAGATTGTGCACAAATTACCATCACAGGGAAACCAGATGCAACTCTAGGAAGACTAATTTATTGTCAGTTAAAAAGAGAGAAGGACAGTAAGGAGCAAAGGCAAAATGAAAAGCAGCTTCCCTCCAACCTCTCTTCTTCTCAGGCTCATCTTTGCTCCTGCTTTCCCTACGTGGCACAGGGAGATGGGGAATGGGTTCAGTTTATAAAACTTTACCTCTGCCATGGGCAATCAGGAGCTGCAGCTTCCTTCAGGGCACTTTCACCTACTGCCATGTGAGATCCTGCTCAGGCTGCAGATGGATCTCTTCTCCACAGTGGATCTCCATAGGCTGCAGCACCACAGCTGACTCACCACAGTCAGCACCAAGGACTGTGGTGGAATCTCAGCTTCAGTGTCTGAAGCACCTCCTTCCCCTCCTTCTTCACTGACCTTGGTGTCTGCAGCATTGTTTCTTTCACCTTTTTCTGACTTCTTTCCCCAAGCTGCTATGTGAACCTTTTAAAATACCTTTTCTCAGGGGTGACACCAGCGTTGTTGATGGGCTCAAGCTTTTGTCAGTGGTGGGTCTGTTTTGGAGCCTATTGAAGTAGCTGTCCCAGGCATGGGGCAGCCCCACATCTCTTCTCAAAGGAGGCACCTCTGCAGCTCCCTGCAGCCCCCTGCTGCCCTCTCACTTTGTCATGAAAACCCTATACAGGGAGCAATATTAGTGTCAAGTGCAAATGGCCAAGATAGGCATGAATAGAAATATTTTTAAAAATGATATCTCAAGATGTCCGTGGAATCCAACAAAAAAATCAAGCAAAGTGACAAATTTAGTAACTGACTCATATGTACTGATATATTTAGTTATTAAGAATATTGTTTAATGTTACCTTATTTTAATAAGCCTAAAAAAAAAAAGAAAAATAAATCTGTTTTGATTTTCACTTCCTATACTGTACATTTTTACTTCCTGCGACAACGGCAGTGAAGCAACCATTTTAATAATTGTAAAATTACATATTTTCAGTCTTGTACTTTAATTTCCTCATTAGACAGCCAGGTGTCTTGTAATTTATTTAGAACTGATTGTGCTAGAAACTTTTCTTAGAGATTTCACTACTGTATGGAAAAAATTTGATTTAAGATTGCACGTCTGAGCTTATTAGAATTACACTCTGCTAGAAATTTGCAAGACTGATTGCAAGCTCCTTGAGTGGCCTTCATCAGTTTATCAGCCATTGGCAGTCCAGCAGGTAGAATCCAAAAATTTCTTAAAACAGCAGGTCTACTTCCTTGTGCTGGATAAAACAGACTTGTTGACACGAAGTAAAAAAGTGACTTTACTTATTAAAATTTCTTATAAGAAAAACACATATGTATAATAAATTCCCTCTTTCATAAAATCCCCTGTTATTTTGTCAATTTAGGTGTAGCTTAAAGCATTGGCTATGAATAACAAAACTCTTCTGAAATTTGTTTTTATCGTGGGAGAAAAACACATATCCTGTAAATGCAAACATATATCTGAATGTTTTTCTTTTCCTTCACCAAAGTAATTTCATAGAAAGTGTGTAAGAATTTATGACTTTAATTATTCAGTATTATTGTGAAGCCAGTTTCAAAAGAGAAAAAAAAATCTGAGTGGGTGACACACATGTACTGAATATCCTTAGAAAGACAGCAATAAACTATCAGAAGATTAAATTTTTATTTAAATTTGTTTTATCACAGCATTTTAAAGTTCTCATAAAGTTCTTGATGATAAAGTTTACTGTTAGAACTGAGAGTCTCATTCAAAACTAACTAATCAACGATCAACATTTCAAAGTACAATTGAACAATATTCTTTTTAAATATTCTTAGAGTATTCTAAAATTTTACTTTGAATAAGTAAAATGTAGAATAGGCTTCAATATATGGGCAGATAGTATAAGCAGAAATTACGAAGTCAGTTGATTGGTCCAGGTTAAGACAAGGGATTATTCCCCACTATTCAACACCTACTAAGCTGCATTTGGGATTCCATGTACAGTTTCGGTCCACTAATGATAAAGCTGGTCAATTACAGCAAAAGACAACTAATACGATTAGGAACCTGGAACATAATGTGCATGAAAAGTGACTGAGGGACCTGGGTTTATTTAACCTAGAGAAGATTAGGCTAAAAGGGGATTTAATTACTGTCTTTCATGACCCTAAAGGGGATGTAATAGAAAAGACTAAGGTATATTCCGAGGGGGCAATAGTTATAGGGAATTCAGTCCTCACTAACAAGGAGCAAAATTCACCCCTCTTCATGTTTCATTTATAGCTAAAATTTGATAATTGCAGCAGTTCTTTATTACTGATAAGCACCTGCTCTTAATCTATCATTAGTTAGGAAGAGACAGGTTTTTATTTTATGGCATCACATGAACATGAGTATGTTGATACCATTCTAGTTTGGAGGTCACAGATTGATATCAAAGAGCATTTATATTTCCCTGTGAAAAGAAAAATGGGAAAGTAAAGTGTTATGGTTTAGTTGATTTCCTAGTCTGGAGAAAGAAAAAGGAAAAAGAGTAAATCATAATTTTTTTCCTATTTTTTTTTCTTTTACAGGAAAAGAGATTGTATTTATGCTGAAAAAATGAAATTCACATTATGAACTTACTTCTCAGAAACAGAATCTGAAAGACTTGCAAATTCATGCTTGAAACTTGCTTTAACTTGGATTTGCACAGAATTAAGGCAATGAAATGCAGATGAGGACAGGTAGCAACAAAAACCAGATACACTCTCATTTTCATGTGGTACTAATAAAATCACAAAGAAGATAATGTCATGGTTACTGGTTAATAATGTTACTGGTTCCTAGAAACTAAGTAGGAATTTTTTCCCTTCCCCCTACCCACTGCATGCAGAGCTATCAAGTGAGTACTTAAGAGATACAAAAAGAACTGGCTCTCTGCTTAGTTGCCCAGAATTTAGTCTCCTAGGAAACAGGGGAGATGAGGGGCTCCACTTTACCTTTTTCTCTTCTCTACTGGGAAACGGGGGGAGGAGTTTTTTGGGCTGGCTGTTGCTGGAACAGAGGTCGGTCGGAGTGGGAGCTCAGTTGTTCCTGTGGTTCTCGACCTGCTTGACAGCTGGATTTTTCATCAGAGAGGAACTGTTTCCCTGGAGTTTTTTTTTCCCCCTTCCCCATTCCCGTTTGTTTTTTTTTCCTGGTGGTAGTCCTTGTGCACATCAGGGTAGAGAGAGGACTGTGCAGAACAGTTTGACCAGCCGAATGGAGTAAGTTTTGGTGGTTTTTTTTTTTTCATTGAGAGGACTTTCCTTTTGTTGTTGTTCCCCTTCCCCCTCTCCCTCCCCCCTTTCCCAGTGTGTGGGAAGGGAAGAGAAACCCACCGCCTTTGGTTTCTCCGACACAACCCAGAGGGTGTTGCCCCCCCACCCCCACCACTCCTCCCAAGTGGTGGCAATTAATGCTCCCACAGCTCCTCCTGCTGGCCGATGTGGAGAACTGCAGGCTCTGCATCTCCAGTGATCCAACAGCGCCGCCTGGTGACTGGCACAGGACACTACAAAGCTCTGCATCTCCGGGGACCCAATAGCGCCCCCAGTTGACTGTGGTTAGAATTACATGAAAGGGCACAAACTGTTTACCTTGTTTCTTCCTCTTTGCTTGTTTATTAGTTTATTTTGAAGGGGATTGTCTGTGGGTATAGAAGTATTGTTTGGTTGTTTTACTTATTTCTTTTCATTGTTTCTGCCAATACACACATACCTTTTAATAAAGGGCTGTTATTTTTTTCCTTTTCTGTCTTTTTTTTTCCCTTCATTTGGAGCCTCCTAATTTTGGATTTATAATTGTTTGGAGGGAGGAGTTTGGGTCTTTTCCCGTGGCTCATCCTCATCAAACCATCTGTGTCTCATTTAAACTGGGACAACAATGCAGAAGAATAAAAAGAGCAGTAATAACAGTTGAATGCATTCTTTTTTGTTGCCAAACTAATGTGATTAATGGAACAGCTGAAACAAAACCTGTGGTATAAGTGGGCAAATAGATCCTGGATGAGCACCGGAATAGTTAAGACTTCGATTTTTCTGTTATTTTTCCCATGGTGTTCTCAGTGACTTGCAGAAGTGTATCCAATGAACTAGACAAGAGATATTAGTCTTAACAGGGAGTTGTGCATAAACTTGAGGAAATTCAAGTCAGCAGTCTGGGGACCCCCAGAGCCAAACCTAAGAAATCCTATCTCACCAATATGTGTAAGTCCTACTAGTGTATAAAATACCTCCTTTGAAACAGACAGAATCCTGGAGGTTTGTATGTCCATTCATTGTGCAGAAGTGACTTGGTGATTATAAGGACATGCAGATCTTGTTGGTATTTTATTATCACAGAGCCAGTTCATGACTAAACCTTCACTTGTTTCTGCACAGAATGGCTGGCAGTGTTGTTATTCTGAGAATTTTTGAACTAAGTTATTCATTTAAGTACACAATGTACTACCTAACCTTCCCTTAGGGTGAAACTCACTCTCTGCAGAGGACTTACACAAGGCTATGCATCACTGAAGTCATGGTAATGCTCTGTTTTTTTAGTTGATGTGAAAGTTAAGTGGTGTATAGACCTTTGTACTGTTTTAATCCAAAATGAGAATTACACATATCCAAATGATTCTCTGAAAAACGTTCAGCAGTTTGTAAATATCGGCAAGATTCTTCAAATTTAAGAACCCAAAAGAAGAAATATTTTAACCAAAATCATTAAAATTTCTACAGATATTGTACGCTTTTTTTCTTTATTTTCTCTTTAACATCTCTCAGTTGGTTAAATAATAAAGATCCTCCCTCTCAGTTTCCCCAACAACATTTTCATCAGTCTTCCACATTTTTGCCCTGTATTCCAAGACCCCTCTCCTTCATGTCTCCACCATGTCTTTTGTCTTCCAGAGATTAACTACTTGTCTTTGCTTTCCTGGTCCTTCATAATTTATTCCTGGATATCATAAGGGACCATTTCAAACCCTTGTTCAATATTTGGTATTAGACTCTCCCAAGCTCTTGCTGTACTTGCAACCAGCTTCTCTAACCTCAGTGAATCATTCTATATCTGAAAAGTTATTTTATTCTTTTTCAAGTTCTTCTCTGATCTGCTTTTGGTAACTATACTGCTGAGATTATGGCCTCTCATGTCTTATATATATAGATACACAAATGTAGATATATATTCATATATAATATATATAAAATGTTTATGGACAGTGCAAATAGGTTCAAGTTCTGTCCTGATTCAAAGCTAACTGTATATGAGGCAGCCTTGGGGATATTTATCAAGTAAGTACAGGATGTTCCTTAACCTAACAAGTTTTTCTGAGAGGCAAGGTTTGTTTCTTATGTAGATCATGATATATAGTTGGTTGCACATGTTCCTGAGTGGATTTAAGAAACAGATAGGCCTTTTTCCCCCCCTTTCTTATCACCTCCTATAAAATGTTACTTTCTTTTCCAGTTTCTCTATACTGTTTTGTCCTTTGGTTGTAACTATCTTTGCCCTTGGATTGTTGTGGGTGGAGCAGCAACCATGGGGGTTTATTTGGTTGTGGGTTTTTGCCTGCTTTTTTTTTTTTTTAATATAAACAAACACAAAATGATTCAACTCCATGTCTCTGGCTCATAGGAGTTCTAGCTGTACAAATTCAGAATAAATCACATCGTACTGGTTATTAGTAATGAACTAAAAAGATTTTTTTATCCAAACAACATTTTAATGGACATTTAAGTAAGCATTTGTGCTTCTATGCTGCTTCCTGCTTCCAGTCAGCACTGAGTCCCCTCAACTAGAAATAAAACCCTTGCAGAAAAGTGTCACTAAATTACATGGCCATGGTTGAACTAAGATGTCCTGAGTGCTTCAGTGCCAAATCTCAACTGCCCATTTGGGGCACCTTTCCAGGCAATACACAAAAACAGAATGTGCTCCTCCTGTAATGTGGGCAGGGTGACACCCTGTGACCAATGTGCCCAGGCATATTAGCACAGGCCCAACAGCTGTTAAACTTCATGCAGCGTTCAGAGCAGGTTTTAGTACCAGTATGAGGTAACAGTAGAAGGTATTTGGCAGAGCCACTTTATGGCCTATATCTGCCATACAGAATGCCAGCTTGATTATTTACAGCTGGAACATTTTCTGGTATTTCAGATCCAAAACTACAAAATGTGTGGACAGCTCCTAAGGAGCTCTTTGCACTGACAGGGTGCAGCTGCTAAATATGCATATAGCACAAAAAACCAAGCAGATTTTAACACCAACTCTAGACTAAACTAAAAGCAAAAACACAGCTACTGAGTTCTTTTGATTAGGTTTCCTGTGGTACTTGAAGATATTGCTTGTACACACTTTTGACTATCACACAACTGTAACTGTGAGATAATGGTACAACACTGAGAAAATGCTAGTTTACTGCCTTAATGTTCTGGCTAAGTCAAGTAATTCAAGTGTTAACAAAAAATGTCTGGATACAGAGCTTTGTAAAAAGAACCTGTATCAGGAGGCAAAACATCTTATTACCAACACACTTATAAACAATTGTATTTGTTATACTGCTGGTCCTCTTATTGGTCACTTGCAATTTTAAAGTTATTATCACAGAATCACAGAATTTTCTGAGTTAGAAGAGGCCCAAAAGGATTGTCGAGTCCAGCTCTTCACGGAAGGACCCATATAGGGATCAAACCCACAGCCATGGTGCTATTAGCACCATGCTCTAACCAACTGATCTAATATCAGGATAAACAGATCAGTGAGGAACATGTGCCAAATGTTTGGAAAAAAAGAAGCATGTGATGATATGGGATGTGATTGTTATGTAAAAGCTTACCCCAGGAGTACCGCAGACACAGAGTGAGTAATGTCCTCTGCTGTTATCTGTGTAGGTGTAAACTCATACCAATGTTTATATCTACACAAAAGCAGCAGAATAGCCCCTGAGAGCAAGAGAGGAATCTCTGGGCATTTTTGTCTTCTTTAATGTGGTGTATTTTCTGAGAAGAAAGATAATTTAAAAAGTAGTATTTGCTAAACTAGCAATGTTGACCTCAGACCAATTTCTCAAGTGTCATGAGCTGAATAAAACCACTGAATCTATTCTGAATATCTTGGGAAAGGAGTATAAGCTAGGTATCGAGAACCACTGTTCACAAAATGTTCTACAGATGGAAAAACAGAAACATGAGTACAAAAAGAATATTTTCTATGTTCAGTTGTCACTAACACTTAACTGAACAAACACTTTCATTTGTGTTAAGGAAAAGGAGAATAATACGAGAAAATACATTCTAAGTGATCTAATCTCTGTATTTTCATCCAAATTCTGATTCTGTATATTGGTGCTCATTTAACCAGAAACAGAGCTATAATGGTCTACAGAAATTCACTGGGAGCTCTGTGCCTCATTCTAACAGATTTAGAATCTGTATCCTACTGCTCAGTTACACTGTCAGGAGTCAAGATATTCTATACGACTTACAGGGGATGCATAAGCTACATTATTGAAGGTAAATCAGTGAGTTAAGTTCTTCTGGACACTCAAGATACGTGCATTCTTACTATTTAAAAGAAATAAATATATTTGCAATAATCACTTTGAATAAATAAGGTTATTGGGAAAAAAATTCAGCAGGCAATTCCAGATCATATCACAGAACCACAGAATGGTTCGGGTTGAAAGGGACCTTAAAGATCACCTAATTCCAAGCACTCTGCCATGGACACGGACACTTTCCACTAGATCAGGTTGCTCAAAGCCCCATCCAACCTGGCCTTGAACACTTCCTTTAGCACATCCTGGGATGGGGCATCCACAACTTCTCTGGGCAACCTGTTCCAGTGCCTCATCACCCTCACTGTGACAAGTCTCTTCCTAATATCTAATTCCTCAGTTTAAAGCCATTCCATCTTGTCCTATCACTACATGCCCTTGTTAACAAGTTCCTCTCCAGAAATCTTGTAAGCCTCCTTTAACACTGGAAGGTGCTGTGAGATATTCACACCGCACAGTCCCAGATGTCTGAGCCTTTTTTCACAGGAAAGGTGCTCCAAGTCCTTCTCTGTTCATCTGTGTGGCTCTCCTGTGGACTCACTCCAGCGGGTCCATGTCGTTCATGCTTTGGGGGTCCCAGAGCTGGATGCAGTACCCTGAGTGGGGTCTCATGAGAGCAGAGTTGCAGAATCAGCTCCCCAGACCTGCTGGCCGTGCTACTTTTGATGCAACCTTATTGGCTGCAAGTGCACATTGCCAGGTCATGTTGAGCTTCCCATCCAGCAACACCCCCAAATTGTTGGAAGTTATCAGCAACATAGGGGGCCCCTGGTGGTCTACAGGTTAAGGAGGCGGTGCTGTCACCGCCAAGGCCCGGGTTCGATTCCCGGTCAGGGCCACTTCCCGGGCAGATGGAGCTCGTTAGCCCTGTAAGACAATCCATCTACATCCTGAGGACCTCGCTGCCACCGTCCAAGCTCGCTTGGCCCCGGCAGATGAACCTCAGGATTAAAGGGTGGGCTCAGTTCCGCGCACACTGTGTCTCACCTAAAAAATCCAATGCACAGGCTGGAAGGTGGAAAGGCCTTCCCTGGATCTTTGTTCGCAAAGACTGGCCATAATACTATCAGCAACATAATTATGGACACTCCAGGATTGCTCATGCCCTGCTGTGTTGTCCCTCCAACAGATGTCAGGGTGGTTGAAGACCCCCACCAGGACCAGGATTTGTGAATGTGAGTCTTCTCCTATCTGTAGAGGGCCTCATCCGCTCAGTCTTTGTGGTCAGGTGCCCTGTAGCAGATTCTCACTATAATGTCACCTGTCCATGACCTCCCTTTAATCCTGACCAATAATCTTTTAGTTGGCTTCTTGTCCATCCTCAGGGCTCCCTCTGGTCATTGGCATAGAGCGCAACACTGCCTCCTCATTTCTCCTGTCTCTCCTTCCTAGAAAGGTTTTAATAAAAGAAGTTTGCTTTTTTAAAATTTCTAAATAAAACAATTTTCAATGATAATTTATACAAATATAATCAATTAAATACAAAAGAACTGTAAAATTATAAGGACTGTATATCACAGTAATTCTAGTGGAATTGATTTTATTTGAATAAACAACCTTGAATCCGACAAAGGTTTTTGAGCTTTGAAATAACAAAGGGAAGAAGAGGAAGGTAACACTGGGATGATTATCAGGATAAAGTGAGTCTCTGAAATAATAATTGTCTTTTTGGAAGGAAAAGGGATAAACAAAAGCATGCTTTATACTGCATTTATTTTACACTAAGCAATAGCAAAAACACCATCTACATGACAAGGTGATAGAGTGTGATTTTCTTTCTGTTAGAAACAGCAGCCAATTTCAGTCTCTTTCATGCAGATTTTAGACTCACAGAATTACGTGGACTGAAAAGGGCCTCTGGATGTCATCCAATCCAACCTCCTGCTTGAAGTAGGCTCAATGGGTCAGGTTGTTCAGGGCATTGAGCAATTCCAGTGATGGAAATTCCACAGTGCCTCTGGCCAGCCTGCTCCAAAATTTTGCTGTTCACATAGTGAAGTCTTTCCTTATATCTAAGAAGAATTTTCCTTGCTCCAAGTTGTGGGTTTTACCTTTTCTCCTGTTATCACGGGCCTTCACAAAAAGTCCAGCTCCATTTCCTGTGTCCTTGCATTAGGTAGCTGCAGACAGCAATTAACAAAACAAACTCTCTTGCCTCTTATGATCTTGTAAGTGTGCCAGCCACTCAGAACAGAAGCACCTTCATTCTTGCCTCAAGATTGCAGCATGAAGCACATACTTTAAGCTGTTTGTATGTCTGGGTAAATCTGAATAGAATTTTGGATGTATGCCCTGTTCTAACAAGTACTGCATGGGTAGCCACTATGCAAAGGGCACCTATTATACATTTGCAGAGAATTCACAGTAAGTGCAAAACCAGCAGATTAGATCTGTAGGTCAGTTTGTATATGCGATCATGAACAGTTGCCTAGGATTTCTGGGAGCCATGCAGCACATTCAAAACTATTACTACTGTAAATGGGCTGTTTGGCATTGAGAAATCCTGGACAGACAGACCATATTAAACAGGATCAATGAGAGAGCTATATCCACTTAGTTCCACTTCACTACATCTTCATCTGCCACCTATCATTGCTGTGGGTGATTAGAGCTGAAAGGAGTAACATCACATGATTTAGAGTTGCTTTTATTTCTATGCAGAAGCTTCATCTGAATTACATTTTTCTGAGTGACTACTTTTTGACAGAATTTTTCTATTTTTGCTTTATATTCTGACATTTAAATTTTGGGGGTGTTGCTTTAATATCATAAGAACATGTTTACTGTATATATAACACATTTAGTCAGAGAATGGATGCTATGGATCATCACATGTAATACTGGAAAAATACATTTTATAGGCAATACATGGGTACATAGTTTCCAAGTTTGTTTTTTGCTTGTAATTCAAGCACCTGTTTTAAACCTACACATTATAATTTTATTTATGTTATAAATTTTCAAATCACAATTAAGCCCATAGATAAACCTCAACATTGATCATTCAAGCATAGACAGTTCATATATCAGAGAACATTCAGAGTCAGCAGGACCATTCCATATAAACATTATTGAGAGAAATCACCTTATGGAATAATGTAAATAAGCATATTCTATCCTGAAGAATAGAAAGAGACAATGAATATGCATTTTTGATAATGTTAGAAAAGCTGTGATAATGAGTAACTTACATAAAGCCTTTGAATTACATATATTCAAAGCAACATTCAAGAATCAATAATATATGATTCACTTTTCTATTATATTTGCATATATGTACATATATTTACACAGTTACTCCTATATTGTCTGTATCCTGTTCTGATATTTGTCATTTGGTTCTTGTGATAAACTTACTTAGTATCTCATGTGAGGAACTCAAGGTTAGTTCTTTGTGCTCTTCTACACGCTCTAGAGGTGAAGTTATGTCACCAATAGGAATCTTGCTCTTACACAGAGCAGGAATCAGATCTATCCAAGAGGAACTTTTAAGGTGCATTTCTTTCAACTTTCCTGGGCATGTCTACATGGGCAGCAGTAGTAGTGGCAGGACCAGCCAGCATGTTTGTACTCACGTGGTTACCCCTGAGGTACCTGGAGAAATGCCTTTAGGCTTTGTTATGATTTGTATTTTGTATTTGTATTTTAAGTTTTCTGTTCCTCTTTCTCTCGTCTATTGAATCCCAACAGATTTTATTAGAGCTGTGGGCCAAGGGAAAATCTCTGCTTACCTCTGCATTCTAGCTTGTAACTTTGTTAGTGGCAGCATCAGTTTCCCCTTTGTTTTTATAGCAGCTGCCCTTTCTGTAGCCTCTGTTTCTCCTGTCACTCAGATGGTTTGTCAGACAAAAATGCAAAGCCTATTTTAAAGTACTGTTGAAGATGGAAATGGGGAGAGAAAGACTTGTACATTCTCTCCAAATAACTTTCTGTAAACACAGCTCATTAAATGGAGGGCAAAGGCAGATGGGAGTTATTGCATACTGACAGCTCCTTGAGTGCTCTGCTGAGGCTTTCCAGACATCTCACTTTGTGCTACCAAGTGGAAATCCTGATCCACATTGTCAATGCCACACAAACCGAGAAAATATAAATTAACAAAGATAGATAGTACTTTTGGAAAGTGCAAGTATTACTCAGCATATTTTTTATACTTTTTCTTTTTCCTTTTATTTTTTTTTCTTTTTCATTATGCCTCTCCTAACAAACCCTAGAATATTTTTTTGGCCACCACTGAGCTCCAAACTAACATTTCAATAGAGTTAGAGATTTCAATTACAAGGTTTCATTCCTGAGTTTTCAGGTTCATCACTGAGGGGATGCAGTTTGCTCTTTTTTTCCCCATTCACACTGTTTTGCATTTAATCTACACTGAATTATTCTTCCAGTTACTCAATATTCAAAGGTCATTTTCTCAGTTATTCCCAGTCAGCCCTTAACTTAATATTCCTTAAGAGCTTGATATTCTTAGGAAATAGACTCCTTCTCCATATTATCTGTGAATCCACTCAGTGATGCATGCTATATTTTTCTTTATCAGTTACAAAGGGACAGCTTAAAATTACATTTTAATCAAATTATATATCTTCATAAGATTTTTTTTTTAAATTTTTGAAATTCCAAGAAATTAGAATTGATTTGTGAAATGGTCTATTTCAGGCCTAAAAAATGTCCAGCTTTTATTAACATTCAGTTTAATATTTCAGTTTAATATTTGTGACTACCTGAAACTATCACCTAAAAAAAGGGTAGAAAGACTGTCAGTACTTCATTTTTAGCAGTGTGTTTAATGTCTGTTCCAGATCAATTTTTTAAAAATAAAAGAGCAAGTTTTATAATTTTATTTATTTCAGGATGGTCTCTTCCTTCTTTTACCCTGAGAGGTGTCTTTTTTTTGTTTGGTTTGGTTTTTGGTTTTTTGTTTGTGTTTTTTTGTTTGTTTGTTTTTAATTTTCTCTTAATTTTTTAAAGCTCTGGGTAGGATTGTGTCATGATTCACCACATTAAGCCATGTTAAGTCAAACTGGGTAGGCTTTTGGAACACTTTTTCAGTGGCTGGGGTCCATGTGGATTATTTCAGGGTATTCAATGCTCTAAGCCCTTCCAGTTAACAAAGTTAGGTGCTTAGAGGTTGCCTAAGAGGCTGAGGAGGAAGGAGGGTTTTCTGCTAGCAAGTATAAAGACAAAGGCCTTCTATCATAACTTTCTATCACAGAAGAACGGGGAAGCTCTTGGGGAGCTTATAACATGTACTTTTGAAGTAAAACCAAAATTCAAAACTTTCTTTGTTTAGAAATTAAAACCGTCTTTCCAAACAGTCTTATGATTAAAGGAACTTCATTTCTCTAAAGACCAATCTCACACTGTGTATCTGCCTGGCAACTTGCTTTCTGGTTCATCCCACAAATACTCAGATGGTCAACTGTAATCAAAACATTGCCAAAACCATCACAAATGCAAAAAGTCTCGGAGGAAACCTTTCATATCACATGGCTGAGTTTCTGTTCAGAATTTGCCACAGTGGTCTGCACCATGGAAAGAGGATCCTTTTGTTTCAGCTATGGTTAAATAAAAATTCATTTAATAACATCTTAATTTATTATAAAAGCAGAGGAAAAACACTTGTGTTTGTGAGATTTGGATATATCCATTAACACACTTCCTGTAAGAATTGTACCTTTCAGCCTAACAGTTACATCCTGGGTGTGCAAACACAAAGTGATTAGACAGTCAAAATTTAGAATTTTCAATTGTTCATATAACACTATCATTTAAAATGATAAATTTTAAAATATCTACATTTGTTTGCTAATGAGAAAATTGCAACTTATTCAAAAGATTGGCCTAAATTACTGTTTTAGTTTCCTTTCTCTTGCCAAGTTAATTCTTGATAAGGAGAAGGTAAAAGGTTGCCAGAATATGGTGAACTTGCCCATGATGGGCTGCTGAAGAAACTGAAAGCTCTTGAGAGATTTCAAGCTCTGCTCCTGGCAGAGAGGAGCTGAACATTTCAGCTGCTGTCACCAGACTCTCAGCCTTAAGCATGACCTTCCTTAAACCAGTATGTACTTTTGTCTTTGTTTTCATTAGAGCCAATTTTCCTTTTCCAGGGTTGATCTGTTGGAAAAACTAGATTTGTCATTATTTGTTTGATGCTTTTCATCAGTTAAATTCAAGAATTTTTAAAAAGACAAACTGGACATCTCTGAGAAGTCTTAGAAATACAATGTGGACTTGTGAACACTGAGTTGCTCAGAGATTACACAGAAAACTCCATGGATCCTACTTCTGTGTCCAAAACATCTGCTCAGTAAAAGGCACAGGAGGAATTATTCCTACAAAAGAACTCCATTAGCTTTTTTAGTATCCTAAAAGGCATGTGGAATGGCAGATGTTAGTGGTGAATTACCCATGTTGAAGCTTCCCTCTGTCCCAAAATGAAGAGGAGAAAGAGGACATGCAGATTTTCTACCTTTGATAGAAGGAAAACTGAAAGTAATAGAAAATAATATTTATTATTTTTCTTATTACATATAAGCATTTTCACTTTCAGTTGAAGCATGTTAAGCTGGTTTTCTTAAGAATCTAGAGAAGGAAATAGCAAATCAGTGTTTTAATTACTTAAGAAAGCACCAGTTATTTTTCCACATAAGGAAACTATGGTAGAATAAGTGACAAATGTTTCTGCATTCCCATCTAAGAAGATTTCACTGTAGAGTAAGTTGAACTGAGTGGAAGTCTCTGAGTTCACTTTTAAATATTTTAAGAGAATGTTGTGTAAAAGCTCAAATCTAGGGGATTTATCACAATATCTGACAGAGGCAGACTGCTAGCCCTCTGAAAGCAAATACAAAATCTTGATGAGTGTATGCAATATGTAGACATTTTCAGGGAAATGCAAGTTCAAAGTCATACTGAATTTTATGGCTTCCATTTATTAGACCTATGTCTCTGTTTTGTATTCTAGAATGCTTATTTGTTGGTGGTAAAGAGCTCTGCTCATATTCCACTGAATTCACTATGAAGGATACATGATGTGCAACTCACAATAGAGTATAGATTCATTGTTTTTCTTTCTAGCTCTCAAAGACATCTGCAAAACTTCACAGTGTAAATATAATTAGAATTCTAACTTGAACAAGTGTGCTGGTTTTGGTTGATAGAGTTAATTCATAGTAGCTGGTATGGGCGTGTGTTTTGGATTTGTGCTGAACAGAGTGTTGATCATTCATGGATGTTCTCATTATTGCGACCACAACTGACCAAAGGGATATCCCACAACATATGACATCATGCTCAACAATAAAAACCAGGCAGAGAAGAAAGCCTGGGTGGATGTTAGAGTTTTCCCAATTCTGATTTTTATCTTCTGCATGACATGACATAACACAAAGAAACAAAATGAAATATGAAGAAATGTAAACCCTTTATTATTTATTTATCATGCAATTATTTCCACTAATATTATGAGCATCCCAGAAGTGGTGTTGTTGAATTCCTTTTCTTCAGAAATCTGTAAAAAGAATAAACACTATTACTCCATAGGTTGACTTCCCCCTTCTTGGATTTTCCCCATTGGGAATTGGCACCCTAAACTGAAAGCATCTACATGCCTTCACTTTGTATAAAAGGATATTATTTTACAAAGAACGTAAATGTAGAAGTTCCCACAGAGATGTTTTTATCTTCCAGCCAAGAAGCATTGTGCATAGCTGTGTGAAAGTCAGGTGAGCTACGATTGCTACCAGCCACATTTAAATTAAAAGAAACTTTAAAAACTTGAACAATTCAACTCATGATGTCGAAAGAGCACTGAAGGACTTACACTGTCTAGTTTGCAGACTCAAGCTACGAAATTTTCCAGGAATTTTCACTAACATTCTGAAAGAAAGATTAATTATTTTGAAATATGCAAAGTTCTCGAGTGTTTAAGTTTAAAAAATTGTTCCATCTGTTTGTTTGCTTGTTGTTGCTGTTGTTTTGTGAATGAGAAGGATCAAGGTAGTAGAGGTTATCTTCTGTACTGTCAAGCTCTTGTAACCTTTTCCTCTCAAAAGTATATTTTCCAAGATACTTGAGGGTGCTTAATGGATAAAACCAATGGATTAAGCAAGGATAAAACCAATAATCAGATTATTCAAAATTATTTAAAGCATTCTTTGTTTAAAAAGTAATCTTACTTGGAATTTAATTTTTAAAGAGTTAAAATTCTTCTAAAATGGTCTGGTCATAAATGGGTTACAGCAGATACCTAAAATAAGAGTCAGTTATCAAAATATTTTAAAACTGGTGTCTAGATTACATTTCTGAATAAGTAAAATAACAGTTGACCACTAGATGAAGCTGTTCAGATTTTAAGATCTTTAGGTTGCTTGGGATTTTTTTATACGTGTATTTACCTCTTTTATCATAATTGGTTCTTAAGCCATTGGGTACTACAATATATAAATAGTGACAAGTAGGATTCATACAAGATTTCTTGTTTTGTTTTATTGTGTTATTATTATTTTTCTACATCTTCAAAAAAGATGTAGAAAAATAATAATGTCTCCATAATAAAGTAATTGAGAGCTTCCTTACATTTTTAGAATTAGCTGACATGTAAACATGGGAATTGTATGACAGAATAGTTCTGGGTGAAAATTATCAGTGCAGAAAGAGGCTGGCAATATAAATATGATATTTACAAATAACCTGTCATGCAATACACATAGGAAATGGCAGGAAAGTATAAATTAAAGGAAGGTAGAGAGGTAATATGTGACGCTGTCAGGTAATCATATAAATCTCAGTAGATGTTTATGCATAAACATTTTCTAAAAACTGATGAAAATGTGCCATTTGCAGTTTCATGAAAGATGCATTTTAGAAATGGTAATATTTCACCACTGTAGAATAATATCTGTGTAATCCTATAGTATATACTTACTACCTAAGAAGGACAATAAATGCTAGGACATAAAAACCAAAATAAACAGTTACAGTACAGGCTTAGCATCCCACTGAAGTCAGCAGTAAAAGCATGGCTTTAATACTTCCTTAATACATTGATTATACTTCCCCAGATTGAAGACAGATGCTCAAACAATAGCATTTCTGTGACGTTTCTTTATGAGAAGGATAATGTTAAGCATTCAACTAGATATAATTATGCTTGTGTTGTAAGACATATATTACTAAAAAGGAAGTGTTATGAAGATATTTTTGTATGCAAAATTTAACAACTCTTATAATAAGCAAATACAGGAAAGCATGCTTCTTTTTCCTTCAAGTTTGCTAGGAAATCTAGAAAGACATAATTGGTATATATCTGTTTTAAGATTTATACTGGTCATAATGAACTAAACGTGTGATGGTTTTAAAATCTTTGTGGCTTGTCTGAGGTTGGGGAAAGTTTTTGTCATAGCTGTAGCATGGGCAGAAAAGAACACAGATGTTAAATAAGTAAAAGGAGAAATTTAAAGAAAATCTGCAGCCCTTTGGAAGCAAATTTGACTGGCCACCTTGAATGTTTTAAGAGGCAGGTAAAGAAAGAGAGAGCTTGGAGGAGGGGATTGTTTAGGTTCATTTAGCTTTCCATACTATCTATCACAGCAGGATGTGTTTGGCATTCCTAATCAGAGCATCAGACACAACAGTTTCAATATTTTTAGAGGCTGAAAATTAATTTTGATTTAAGATTCTTCTATACAAAAGACATGCTGAAGCATTTGAATTTCTGAATTTTAAGAGTAGGGTACACTCTCCCTGTAAGCAAAGACACGGAGTTCAGTGGGTCTCTCCCGCATGCGCTAATTTGGGCAGTCAATTGTTTTTCCTATAAGAAATAAAAGGTAAAAGTGTAAAATCACAACATCCTATAAAAGGACAAATCTAGCTACTTATTTCAAAAAGCATCACGCCTCCTGTGTCTCTCTCAATCCCACTCTCTTTAAAGCTCATTTTAAATATTATAAGATAAATGTGACGATGTGAGAAATATCTCAAATTAAAATTGCGTAGACGGCCAAATAAAGTGAAACAAAGAACTTTATTTTCAGCGCGCTCTGGGTGCAGTCAGGTTTGCCTCGTGCCAGGACCCGAGAGCACACCCAAAATGGGGGGGTGGGGGGGGGAGAGTTCTTTTAAGGTCTCTTGATTTGCATAACTGTTCTCTTGTCCCTCCCATGCTCAGCTCTGCTCCCTTTCTTCCCTAAAAGGTAATATAGCCTTTTCTTGAGCCCAATTGGGTCTCTCAGGGCGGGCTCACACTTCTCTTTTCCAGTCCATTGGTTGTTTTAACCAACCTATTACATTGTTTCTTTGTCCCGGCCGTGTGGTCCCTTGGCAATGAGCCCTGGCTGGTCTCATTGCCTTACAGGCTTCCCGGTTCGCCTCTGCACAGGAATAGTAAGCAACAGTAACATAATCACAACTATTAACAGGTCACAGCTTCAACAGGACTGCAGCCATAGGCAACTGCAGAACATCCCTGATCACAAAAACTCCTCATCATGAGGCAATCATGGAAACCCTGCTTGTAATAAAACCGTTTCATTTATTTCTCACAACAATGATGCATCTTTCAACAAAAAAACTTTTCACTTCAGCTCTAATTTTTTTTTAGACAATAATTTCAGAGATCATTGTAATGGTAACAGACAGGACACAAGGAACAGTGAGAAAAAAACCAGTCATATGTGTTTTTAGAGACCTAAATATGTTTTTTTGGTTTTTTTTTGTTTGTTTGTTTGTTTGTTTGTTTGTTTTTGGTTGGTTTTTTTTTTTTTTTTTAATAATAAGGAAATGTTTGAGAAATCTTTATGAAGGGGCATTTTAAATGAAAAACGTGTAGGGATAGTGGGAGAAAAGAAAAGAAAAGAAAAGAAAAAAAAGAAAAGAAAAGAAAAGAAAAGAAAAGAAAAGAAAAGAAAAGAAAAGAAAAGAAAAGAAAAGAAAAGAAAAGAAAAGAAAAGAAAAGAAAAGAAAAGAAAAGAAAAGAAAAGAAAAGAAAAGAAAAGAAAAAAAAGAAAAGAAAAGAAAAGGATAAAACAAAAAGGAGCCTGATATTTGCTCTATGTTATATTCCTTCTTTAGCAAGATTGTTCTAACAGCCTGCTAAATGGTTGCCACACCTAAATACTGTCATTGAATAATATTTGAAATTTTTTTCCCTCTGAAGACAAAGTAATCTGAGGACAGAAAATGATGAAACTTGCAGAGATATAGGAAATGGAAAATACCAGTGTTGTGGCATAACCAGAACCAGTTATCTTACAAAATTTCAGTTTAGTTAAGTCACCATTTGTTTTGATTTGACTGCAGAATAAGAACATAATGCAAAGTCTACTTAAGAGTTATAAACATGGCAAAAAACAACTGATCCTAATGAGTAAGAGTGGATCCATCTTTTCTAATTTATACATCTAAAAGTTAGACAATGACGACTATCATCAGAGAAAAATGGACACTTTCAGAGGGTGATTCATCTCATCTTAACAAGTGTCTGGATCATGATTTGTGTTTCAGAACATGAAGGGATCCAAGGGTGCCTAGTTGAAATTCAGACATTTAACTTTTGAATACCTGGGGATAGCTGAGGTTATTTCTATCTATTATACATTCAGTAGGAAAAACCTGTCATACAGCAAAACTGTGTACAGTCAGATAAGTAAATCTCTTAACTTTTCAGAAGAAAAAGAGATTAACTAAAGTACCGGGAATTCTTATGATAGCATGTTAGGACAATACAAATTCATTCTGACCTTGCACACATAATATGTGTCTTTGGTGCACAAGGAAATAATTTTTTTAAAATTTCTTATCTTATTAAAATGACAGTGTATGTGTTTTAAGATTTAAACTGCTATGGTTTTGGCTTCACTGACGTTCTAGGGTACTTTACACTGGGTCTCAGATAAACCATTAGTTGTCCTGGGAAGAATCCTCCTCTTACTTCCACAAAAAAAGTAAAACATTTGTATTAACTATTTGTTAAGTGTCAACTCATGAATACATTTAAACTCATTAATTTTAGTAACCTTTAGTGGCAACTTTTTTAAAGTTTGTCTGTTCGTCCTGTACATGAGAATTTTCCCCTCAGTCATAAGAGAGCTTTTTATCACACCAAACTTTTACATAAGAAGTAGATACCTGTACTGAGGTGCAAAGTCCAAACCCAAACATTATACTCCAGATATGAAGCCATTGTGGCTTTATACAATAGTGATGAGCAACACATTCTCATTTCTATGACTCATGACACAATTCTTTTCAGATGAACCTACAACTAAGAGTATGGCAATGCTGTCTCACATGTGGTCTAAGAAGTTAACTGAGACCATCAATTTAGGATATGAAAAAATGGCTAAAAATTGTTCAGTGTTGGCCTAGGCAGTTGGAATTTGTAAGTATCTATGAGGTAAGTTGAAAGTTCCACATATCCAGTATTTCCCTTGACACCTTCAGGTGACTGCTGTTATTCTGGCAGACAAATGTATTTCACAAATTCCTTTTCAGTCACAAAGACTTCACAGCAGTGAAAAAGCCCAGCATCATTAGGGAGTTTGTAACATTGTTAGCAATCGTAAGAATTTAGAAGGGAAGACTGAACACATCTAACAGAAAAAAAAGTGACTCATGCATATAAATAAAAACATGGTCAGCTAAGATAATAATTGGACCATGTTTTAAGTGACTTATGAGTATTTTCCACATCAAAGCCTCATGGTGTGATTGACAAAAAAAGATTAAAGGATTAAAAGGAAATATCACAAATCTACAGAATAACTATAGGATTTAAAGGAATTCAGAAAGGGCAGAATGTTTCACATAGGATAAAGCATCAAACCTAAGAAAGTTGAAGACAAGAAATAGAGAAAAATCTGTTATAAAAATATATTTCAGGGGAGGAAACATCAAAACACTGTCTCTTTGCACCTTGTCAGAAAGTGCTTGATTGAGTTATACACAGTGGGGACATAGGAATTTGTTTTCTAGAGAATAATGCTTTGAGCAGTATGTATTAGAAAAACCCTTTCAACCTTAAACATCACAGCATCACCTTTGTAATTGACATCCATGCTCACTGAGAGCATGTGAGGGAAAGAGAAAAACAACCTCCAACTTCTTAATTTCAGGTACTTTTGTAACCTTTGAGTATTCTGCAAATTCTCTGAATTAAGATTTGCTGTAGTTTTATGTTAATCTGTCAAATTAAAATGTTTTGTTTATTGCATATTTTAATCGTGATATCAGATCAAAATAATTCTTTATTCTTATTTAGGTTTCAAGTCTTTCTCCAGGATCTTCAGCTATAGATTCTTCATAAGAAGGTTCTGTATGCAGCTGTAGTTTGATCACCTAAAACCAGCATTGATATAAAAATTCTTAAACCCTTACTATGACAGTGAATACACCAGTTAAGGGACTGAGGCAATCCAGAGCTGGGAGTCCATTCCAAATCTAAGTTTATTTAACAAAAAAGGTTTGTGTTTATTCTGATGCATTTTGACCCACACCCTTTCCACACTGCCCACACTCTAGTAAATCATTATCACTGGATGATAAATGGATTGACAGCTGCCCTGAAAGGAAGGACTTTAGGATCCTCTTGGGTGAAAAACTGGATATGAGCCAGCAGTGTGCATTTTTAGCCCAGAAGGGCAATCGTATCCTGAGCTGCAGAAAAAAAAGCAGATCAAGAGAAGTGATTCTGCCCCTCTACTCTGTTCTTGTGAGACCCCACCTGAAATACAGCATCTAACTCTGGGGTCTGCAGTACAGGAGAGACATGGACCTCTTGGAAATGGGCTGGGAAAATAATCAAAGAGGTGGAACATCTTTCCTGTGTAGAAAGGCTGAGAGAGGTGGGGTGGTTCAGCCTTGAGAAGGGAAGGCTGTAGGGAGACCTTATGTGGTCTTTCAACACATATAGGAGACTAATAAGAAAGACAGAGAGGGTCTTTTTGTCAAGGCCTGTAGCAACAGATCTGAGGCACGGGTTTTACACCGGAAGGCTGTAGATTTAGATTAGATAAAAGGAAGCAATTCTTTACTGTGAGGGTGGTGAGCCAATGGAATGGGTTGCCCAGAGAAGGTGTGGTTGCCCAGTCCCTGGAAGTGTTCAAGATTGGATGGGGCTTTGAGCACCCTGAGCTAATAAAAGATGTTCCTGGGTTGAAGTAGATGATCTTTGAAGGTTCTTCCCAGTCCAAACCATTCTATGGTGCTATGTGATAAACCTCAGCCAATACTTACTATTTCTTTATTTTAACTACAAAATATCTCTCAGTTCTTGTCTAACTTGACTGCAACTCATTGTCTAGTACTGAATCTCCACATTCTTCATCAAAACAGGAAAGGGACAGACATTGCTTTCAAACTTTTGATGGCCATCGTGTTGTAAGGCTGAAAAACCATCCAGAAACAGCATCCACATCAGCCAGCTTGGTGTAATCTTTTTCTATAATTATGAAAATTACAGGAATAGCTGTCTATTTTTCTTCTCTTCCTTTTGTCATCTGTTATTAAAATAGACACAGAATGTGCAAGAAGCTTTCTGTAAAACCACGAGTCCAAAGGGACTATTGAAGTATCTAAGTTGTCTCTTCCCAGGAGTGAATTTTCCATAATGAATATTGCATTAGACACAATACAAAGAAGAGACAAGTAAAACAGAAGGGTGGGGTTGTCTTGCTGTTTGTTTGTTTGGTATTTTTGTTTTGTTTTGTTTTGTTTTGGTGTTTTTTCAGGCTGTTTTGTTAGGTTTCTACTCAGAAAGAAAAAAACCTCAAACCCCAACACAAACGAACATATTTCATAACCCGACTGGACATTATCCTATGTCCTTCAGCTATTTTGCAATGAGTACTATGATAAAAACATTTAAATAATGTATTCACTCTATGAAAAATTTCACTTTACTTTTCTTCTTCCACATTCCATCTGCTTTGTGTATGGTGCCACAACTGCGACCATCTACCACTCTAGGCTTTTACAGTACTTAATGATAAAAGGAATAGTATAAAAATTGCTGTTGCCTTGTAAGCTGAACTTCATAGAAGGTCTTCTGCTACTATTTCAGCTACTAGGTTGAAGTCCTCAAACAAGTGTTGCCTAAATGGCTGTGGGGAAAAAAAATGCTCCAAGCCAAATTAGGTAGGAGATAAGGATACAAAGGCTTTAATGAGCCCCCGGGCTTTCTGGAATACCCCCAATATGTGTCCTGAATACAGATGTTCACAGTTTTTATAATGTTTTTCACCCCATCCCTGTCCGGCCACTGCCCAGGTTCTGCCCCCACCATGCCTCTTGGGAATTGGATCTGGGGGCGTTTTGGGACCCCCTCTTCTTCATCTTCATCTTCCTCAGAGCACACAATGTTTTTGGAGGCCTTCCAGAGTCCTAGGCCTGGAGGTTGTTGCGTCTATGGCTATATCTTCTTCTGTAGGGTTAGGATGTTCTCTACAATTCTACCTTGAAAAAGAGACTAAACAAGCCAGTGGAATTTAGGGGAATTCATATGGGAATGGGTAACAGGTTTTGCTATGTGTGGTTGGTGTGTTAAAGGGTAAAGGGATAATATGCTGCTATTCTAAAATCTACATTTACTACATAACTACTTCTAAGATCTACAAAAATTAAAAAAAGGATCAAAACTCCAAGGTATCTCAAGATAGACAAAGATAAGCGTTGCTTGACCATGACAAACCTGACATGTTTCTGTGCATGTCTAGAAGCAAAATGGTAATATGTCCATTAATTTTGAAGAAGTGGGAGGCCTTAGAGCTTAGAGGAGCCTCCAGAGATATGACAGAGATATGAGTGGAAGCAACAGAACTGCAACTTTGGATATGTGAATTAATCTTCAATTTATGTTTCCTAACCTCTTTGTGTTCCTCAGTACTTAGGCTTGAAATATGTGGTGTGTTCATTTAACAGATGCAAATCAAACCTTTGTGTCAATCTAAAAGTGCTACTCAAAACAAACATTAATCATCTACAGAAAACTGCTGTGGAGAACATTTTCATATGACTTTCTTCCTCTAATTAGGCCACCAGTCTGAGACACGTCAGTAAGAGGAACATTGTTAGGTAGTCCCTCTCTATAGTTAGTGGAGAAAGATAGAAAACACAATCAGGTAATTCACATGAATCAAATCAATGGTTTGGAATAGAGCCTTCTCTCCCAGAGCAATATCAATCAGAAAGGAATATATTTTTCATTAAAATCAGCTGTCTAATAGACTAGCTTCCCTATCAGTAAAAAAGAGCACCTTCATCATTGCTTTATTACCTCAAGAATAAAAGGTGCAATGAGAAAAATCATTACTTTACAATATATACCAGCAAAAAATCTCATGCTGGGAATTCAGTACATTTATGTGTAGAGTTGACAGATGATTGTGAAATCAGATAGATGAAAAAAACTTTTACTTCAAATCCTAATCCTGCTATCTAAATTTAAAAGAATTCTCCCATATCATTGCTATGTGAAAGACTTTGATGCATTTGAAATATCAACAGAAGACTATACTCAAAATATGAAATATATTTAGCCTTCTGCTAAAGAAAAAGGGTTTCTAGGACACATTTTCAGAGATTTACCTTGTATTCCTATCCAAAAAATGATGGGCATATTCAATCTAGCATAAAAGACTGATAATGAAATAATAATAAATAAAACCATAGGTTAATATAAGAACACAATTTTGACAAGAAATATACTTTCAATGTTAATTACGCTAATTTGAATGAGCACGTCATTGGAGTTACACTATCACCAAACAGGGATCTTGTATGGCACAAGGGATCTCTTTAAATTTACAATGTGGTATCTCTAATATTTTCCTTCTTTCTTTGTCTGCTTTCCACACTTCTGTGGTTTTGGATTAGCTACTGGACAGAGAATATTATTTTTATACCTCCTTTGTCTGGTATTTTGCTATGAATTTTTATGAGGATTAAAAGTCTCTTTTCAATTGACTGCATATCTACAAGGTATACTTGAAAATTTGAATAATGTCCATTCCACAGGTCTTGCATCCAAACATCGTATTTGAACATTGGCTATGACAAAAAAAATAATTTTAGCAAGTGAATTAACTCAGATTTTCATCAGTTACTAAAAAATAAAATCAGGTATGACTCTATGTGCATGTAACAAAAATATGGAAGCCATGGAAAATACATATTTTATAGAATTTATGTAGATTTCCATACAGCATTTAATGCTTTATCTCACAAATTTTAGCTTTATTCAGAAGGATAGTGTCACTGTTATTACATTGATTAATGAAAGAATATTACAAAAATCTACTCTGTGTCAGATTAGAGAGGTAGTATTTGGTGTGTGGGAAGGGTTAGAATATCTGTAATTTCATTTAAATCTTTACTTGTTTTTATGAAACAAAGTAAATTATGTGTTGAGAAAACATTATTTGTAGATTCACATGGCCAGATTCTTATACATGGACACATAGTACAGCTTCATTGCAAGCCTTGTCTCTATGCCCACTAACACAGATTTAGAAGCTTGCTTTTGCATTTTTCTGATAACAACCTCCTGTACGACTCACACTATATAATATAACTAATGATTTACTGCACAATTTGGCAGCTTTTAGTTGAGCTAATGATTCTCTCCAGAGAAACAGCAGGCTGTGCCAAAATGGAAGGACAGGAAAAGCAGAAAAATCAGAGAACAGAAAAGTGAACAGAGGGATGGAAAACATAATGCAATAATAAGATGCGAATGTCTAGAAATAATGGTTAGTTCAACATATTCAAATCAGTAGTTTCTTGTTAAATCTTACCTGAAAATCTGAGTTACTTGACTTACTGCAGTTCTTGACTTACTTGAAACTTCTCAAGTCAATGTTTTTTCTTTGTGTTTTTTCTTCTGCAGGATTTGCTGAAACAAATGTACATCATTTCCAATGAAAGACAACAGCAGTTTTCCTTCTTCTTAGGTAACATAAAAATTGCCACAACAGAATCACATACCAAACAGTATTCCTTTCAAGATATCTAGGAATTAATAGTCTCCTCCAGTGGTAGAATGCTCTAGGCCAGATTTGACTCAATGTATTTGGAAAGCGCATCTAGCAACCCAGGATAAGCAGACTGTTAGCAAGAAAATTGGTCTGGGTTAGATTTTTTGCTTTCCAGTGCCAAAGAGTTGTTAGGAAAGCAAGAGAAGAGATTTTCCTCTGTGAAAGTATAAAAAACCAAACAAAAAAACACAACCAAACAAAAAAAACCAACCAACCAAACAAAACCAAACCAAAACAAAAAAAAAAACAACCATGAGAATTGAATGAGCTTGAAAAAGACTGATCTTAGGTTTTGACTTGAAGAAAAGAGAAATGAAAGGTAGAAGCAAGTTGGAAAATTCCTTTTAAGTATGTGAGATAATCTGTGTCTGGTTAGGAGTAACAGAAGAGGCTGGAAGAAGAAGACTCTGAGATAGGAGTAGTGAAGAAATCTGATATATGGTACATATTGCTGTTGAATGGACCTGTAATGAGCCAATTAAAACTGTTGCTTTTCTAGATTAACTTGTACAATCCAAACTTGCATAAAAGTCTTAAAAAAGTGTAGATAAAACAGGCATCTTGGATCACAGGAAGCAAACAGTAAGTTTTATTCTGTGCATTGTAGAAGAATTTGTAGAATCTAACCGGGGAAAACACTTTATTTTAGCTGGCTTTACCTATATTACAGTTTTCATTAAATGAGAAAGTAAACAAGCTCTTGAAAGGCATAAGTAACTAGGGATTCTGTTTGTGTAGCAGAAATAGGTGCAGGATAGGCTCCTTTAATATCAGTACAGACAGCTGCTGGAAGCAATACTGACATTGATGACATACAGAGAGTAAGATGTGAGCTTTTGGAAATGACATCTTCTTGCTGACAATAGAAGATGTTAAGACTACTGGTTAAGATGCGATCAATAACTGAAGGTTACATGAGATGAATCTCATCATTAAGACGATGTTTATGAAGTTAACACAAAAAAATTTAAGACTCTTGCCAGTTTAGACTCTGAAAACTATGTATATGGTTACTGCTATGTATCTGTTAATGCTGAAACAATATAAATGTGATACCTAACCTTATGAGTAAGGTATTCCACCATACTAGGCATGCTACATAACTACATAGGAAAGTCATAAAAAAAAAAAAAAAACAAAGAAACTGTTCTGGAAAAAATAAATGGAAAAAAAAATCTGTTTTCCCAAAACAGATGTGTTTTTTTCCCTGCTTTCCTGGCAAACAAAAGGAATCAGCAGTAGTAGTAGTAGTAAGCCCAATGTTCTGCAGGGCTAGGATGCTGATATGATTTTAGCATTAAGATGCATTAACATTTGGAAGGTTTGTTCCTGTTACACAGCAACAATGTTCTGTACATCTGAACTTAATAAGAAAAAGGAAAAGAAATAATTAATTTGTCTATCTTTTTTTCTAATGATCCACTTTTAGACTTGAAGGGAAGGTGTGGAAATCTCATCTTTCAGTCATGACACTATGGCAGAAACTCTAGATACAGAGTAACTCAAGATATTGAGTGGTCTGCGTAGATATTGCTTAATTTGAAGCTCTTGTAAGTAAGGCAGAAAAGTTTGGGTTACCTTAGGTTTAGGAAAGAAAATATAAAGAAAATAACACCCATGAGGATGCTGGGGTTCATTATTTTGAGCTTAGCATCAGTGTCATACCTCCCTTAGAGAAAATTATCTGAGATATGCTCATTTAGCAAGATTAAGCTGCTGTGCCAGCTCAGTGGGCATTCACGACCTGGACAGATGAAAAAACTTGAGCAATACTTGATGAAGATAAAAATTCTTGCAGAGTCAACTATACAAATAAATAGTCAGTTGCAACATTTTGTCCTGTGCTAATCAAACACCATATCTCTCAGTTATTTTTTGGGAATAAATTGCTTGGGAATTTGAAGGATTCATAAATGCTGATTTTAACTGAAAACTCCTGAAAGAAGTAAATTCATTATATCTATTAAAATAAATAAAATTATACTAAATTATTTCTTCAAGATAAGGAAATTTTCACAGCTGAAATGTGCTTTATGCACAAAGTTGGTTTTTTTTCCTATTTTCTATAGTAAAACTGGGTATGCAGTTTTAAGAGTTTCTCCTGAAATATGATTTAGAAAAAATAAAAGAAAAAAAGAACAAATTTTCTTATTCTTTTTATATTTGATTTTGAATGAACTTTCTTCATGAAGCAATATAAAATATAAAATCATGCACCTGCCATATTCTCTAATGATTCAATTTAAATTATTTTATTTCAACATTTCAAAAAACTATTCGATTAGAAACTGGGGGTTTTTTGTTTGCTTTGGGTTTGTTTTTGTGGTTTTTTGTGTGTGTGTGTTTTTTTTTTTTTTTTTTTTTTTTTTTTTTTTTTTTTTTTTTTTTTTTTTTTTTTTTTTTTTTTTTTTTTTTTTTTTTTTTCTTTATCTAAATTGAAATACATTAATCCTGGTAGATTTGCTGAAAACAACAACAAAAGTCCCAACCCTGTGACTTTCTGTTCTATAACACACAAAGCTCCAAATTAAAACAATGGTCATAACACCTATATTCATTTAATTTTAGGCTTAAACCTACATCTGTCCCTTAAAAATTACCTATTTTTATCAAAACTTCTTACATGTATATTGCAAGCAGATATTAAAGGTCCACTGAATTATTGATGAAATATTTTGAGGAACAGAGATTATTAAATCCACTGCTATGGTTTGTGTTTAAATCAGTTACAAAATAAAACTATGATTTATATTTGCACATTTCCAATTTATGGGATTGAACATTCCATTTTATGGGATTGAACAAATATAATTTACTTGGAGGCATCATAATGATGACACCAAATTAGTTAAGTCTTACCCTAACTCATAAACACTCTTGTCCCAGAAATGATCTTCTAGTACCTGACCACCATAAAAATTACTTGAAGTAAAAATGACCTTAAAGATTTATTTTTCTCTGAGAATACAATGAGTATTAAGGTAAACCAGATGATATTAAGAGGGAATGACTGTCTTTATTACTGTTAAACTCAATGTAAAAAGACAAGAGTTGGTGATATGAACCTTTCTGACCAGGAAAATTGTTACCAGCCCTTTGAGAACAACTTTATTGTCCCCTTCTGTCTAGAGGCTGAGATATCATGAAGAATAATGGTGATGCTATTGTTGAAACCACTGATTAAATGGGGAAAATGCCCGTGTTAGCAGCTTTATAAATATGGAGGATTTGAATACAGGTGGGTTTTTCAGTTTGTTTTGGAGGGTTTGGTGTTTTTTTAATGCTGAGAATCATGATACAGAAACCTTTCAACAGAGACATTTACATTTCTAGAGCTGTCAAGTTGGACTTGCTTATTCTTCTCACCACAAAGTTATTTGTAAGGCTGCTTTAGATCATGCTAGTATTGTTAAATTTCTTGAAATTTTCAAATCATATTGAAGAATGCAATGAAAGTTTCTTTAAGTATCTAAATATAATGACTAAGGGTGAAAAAACCTGAATTATCACAAAAAACTTTTATGTTGACCTCCTGACTGGGATGTCTGCCCTGAGGATAATCTTTATTACAGAAGAAAAAGATAAATTAAATAAAATTCTCTATACCTTGTTATAATCCACAAATGTGCACATATGTGCCCCTATCTAGCTATTTATGCCACGGATGAAGTGTGTGGATTTAACTAGGATGTCAGGAGAGGAAGTTTCACAAACTTGAAAAAAATTGTGAGCACAACTAAACAAAAGAAAAGTGCAAACAATAACATGAATGTTGGTTCTGGAACGCTACATTTTTTTTGAGATTCCTGCAAGCAGAAATCCTTTGTCGATATGGAATGATTCTGGGAAAGAGTTATATACCCGCTGAAAATATGGAAAAACAGGCTATACAGTGAAATATTCTAGGAATTCATTAAATTCCTCAGAGTTGTATATGCCATACATATTGATAATAAATGGAAGAAAGAAAGTTCTAACAAGGGCCAATTGCTGGAAAAAGAAATTAGAAAAATCAAGATGAGTAATAAGGAAGAATTGCTTTTCATAGCAATCAGGATAATCAGTCATTGAAAAATCAACAATGAATGCTAGTGGTATCACCTTCAGTGATAGGGACAATTTTTAACCTCTATTTTGAAATGTTTCTGAAAGTTATGTTGTGCTTGAAAAGGGAAATAATCTGTGACGGAATGACATACTGGTCTGCTACAATAATCCAAGAAATTAACTGTAACATAATTTACAGAAGAAATCAGTCTAGACAGATCACCACTGCCCTTGTTGTCTTCATTATCTCTGAAGCCATCCAATTTATTAATTTATTAAGGTACAAATGTTTGTTACTTTTTATTTTTTTTTTTTTTTTAATTTGAGGCTCAAGGTACACACATCTCAGTGTCTTTAACAACCACTTTACAAGAACAAAGTGCAGAAGGATTTCTAGTATACTGGACACTGTTCCCTCTCTTTTTAGAACATATATAATGGCAATTTCTACAAGGTAACCACTCCTTTCATTACATATCCTGCAGGATAGGGTACTCAATTTGCTGTGTGAGTAGACTGATTCTGGATGGAAAATCCAATGTTCCTAGATTATTCAGTGGTTTTTTATTAAAGGGGTAACTAAACTGCCATGTAAAAAGAAACTTGGTAAAAGTCCTCAGTGCAGAGACGAAATTCTTAGATGCAACTTTTAAGAGGATCAGTTTTGCAGCACTGTGCAGGTAACATCAAAGGAGATTTACCATGAGAGCACTAGATCAGTTTTAATTACTTTTTTATTTTTTCTTGTTCACACAGACAAAAAGAGCTTGACTCAGCATTTTGTCCTTTTTTTCTTAGAAGCTTACAGTATAGCCTGGAGTAGCAATATAATGAGGCATGTAACTGTTAAGGGAATAATGTCTCATCTCCTACCTGTAAGTCTCAGAGGGTAAAAACTATTTCTCATGACTGCTACCTATCATGTACGGTTCTAGAAGAAATTCCTATATGCCCATGCCAAAACTGTAAACTAAAACTAAACTAAAATCTCACTTTGTTTTGCTACTCCATTTGATGTTCCTATTCATCCTATCAGAATTTTTTTTTTTGCATTAACATCATACACCACCTCATGATTTTTTTCCTCCCCATGAGGATAAATCATAAAAAACCTGATAATGGAAATAGAATAGGTGATCATGAACATCAGATTTTTATGAACCTTTGCCATTAAGACTTGACACTAGTGGCGTAGAGATCAATCAGTCATGTTATTGGATCACCATAACTATTCCCAGAGATTCTACATTTAAAATGATCACCAAAAGAAAAAAAAAATCCAAACCAAAACATATTCAAAGAAGAGAGAGCTCAAAAGGGAGATCAAAAGGCTTCAATTAATTTATATTATCAGGATGAAAAAGTGACTTGATTAAAGAATGAGAGTTATTTCACAAAGCAGAAATATTAAATAATATAAGGGCAATAATTTTTTTATGAAATCTGTAGTCAGAATATGAAGATGGACAAATCCAAATCAAAAAATAAGATGCTCATTTTAGTGTTAATTAACCACTGGAACAAAGTATTGAGGGGAATAGAGGATTCTTTACAGATGCTGTTGCTACAACTGGAAGTTTCAGGATTTTTGAAGGATACTTGGAGTTAATTGTTTTTGAAGTCAGAAGATGCCCATAGAGTCATCTAGTTTGACCGTGTGCATAGTATAGAGTGCCTTGCATTAATCTATACTTGAAACGGGCCATAGTATTACTTGTAAAAAGAATTTGAATTAGAAAATATTAAATTTCATAATCTGAAAGAAAACAAATAATAGGACCTTAGGTGGCTGCAGTTCTCCCTTTGACTGGCATAAGAAACAATATATGTCATTTTATCAGCTTCTAGTAATTACCCTAAGATAAATTTCCTCTAGACAAGTTATTGACAAAGATGGTAAAAATCACGTGACAGTTTTCCATATGGAGGAAGGTTTAGGCAACACAGCCCGTCATCAAAGGATTTTCATTCTGAATAAGGTATAGGATGGACAGGCATCATAATGAGAAACTGTCTTAAAAAATACTACACTGACAAATCCGTCTTGGGTGGGAGGTTTTTCTCCTCCTCCTGCCACTAATCAGAGGAATGACCATTAGACAATTATGTTTACGTTTAAAATCTGCTAAATGCCTCAGAATAGGCTCTAGTCTGAATAACTGCAGGTTAGGATTGTTAGTTGGAGGGAATGTTCACAGAGTGATTGAAGGAAAAAATAACTGAGAAGCCTGTCTTGAGAATCAAATTTCTCTTTTTCTACTTTAAATACAGCTAATGTTTTGAAGCTACTTTAAAATGAGATTTTGTTCCATTTTAAGTTGTATATGTTGGGTTCTTGGTATATGTAGCCTCTCTCATTCTCAGATTTTTTTTAACAACTGTGAAAGTGCTCTTATAAGATCTGATAATGATAATTTTAAGTTTTCAATTCAAAACCTTTTCAGTGATTTCATCCACGATTAGTTCCAACTCTAGGAAAGTATCACATCACTACACCAAAAGCATGCGCTGTTTTTCTTTCCTACTATCAGACCAAACATAAAGGGATCATCCTTTGCTTTTTCTAAGACAGCACTAACTTTATTGCTCTGTTCTGATTTTTCTTATCTATAAGAAATGGTTGATCAAAAGCCTTTGTTTGTTGGTTGTAACTTTTTCTACACTTGAAAATTGACTGCAATGATATTTAGATTTTGTAAGCCTGTCTGTGTATCTATAGCATGTGAACTAAAGTTTATGCCATTTAGGATGAAGTCACAAAACATAAGCAGTTATTTACCCCCTATCCCATTACAGATAGTTTGAGAAACCAACATTTTTGTTCTCTAGTGCAATTTGGTAGTTTGCAGCAGACACCTTCTAATATCTACTATGTTGTACATCATATATACTTCTAACATCATTTGTTAGGATACATCAATATTCAAGATGATTCATTCTGTGCTGTCAATGATTTGGAAACAGATAACACCATATTTGACACAGAATTATTCTCCCAAACAGTTCTTTTTAAAGAGTTCACGTGCAGAATCACACAGAATGTTCTGAGTTGGAAGGGACCCATCAGGATCCTCAAATCCAACTACTGGCCTTACACAGGACATCCAAGGAATCACAATCTGTGCCTGAGAGCATTGCCCAAATACTTCTTGAACTCTGTCAGGCCTGGTGCTGCAACTACTTACTCAGTGAGCCTTTTCCAGTGGCCAACCACCCTCTGATTTTGATTTTTAACATCAAGTCAAACAGAGCATATTTCCAAGTTCAAATACAACTCATATCTGTACCGTGAAATGTGAGTGCATCTTATCTTTTATCCATTATAATGGTTTCTAGTGAATAAGCATTTAAATGTTTGGGTTTGGTTTTGTTTGGATTTTTTTTTTTTGTAATTTTGTTTCTTTGGTGACTCTCTACTAAGCATATATCCATTTATTTGACACAAAACAAGTAATGGTTTGATCAGGGACAAGTTACTGGCTTAATTAAAGGGAAAACAAATGAAATGAAATGGTCTCTCATGCACATGTAGTGTCTAATGATCTCTTTCTATCATGACCTCTACAGGTAACTAGAGCAATAGTCAAACATTTTCTATACAGAAAGTTAATCCAATTAACCTTTCACTCAGCTCCGCACTGTAGTTCCTTTCTGTGGCTCAAGCGAATTTTGCTTGATGTGTGAACTAGTTATAGTGGAAGCAGTTTGCTAACACCTCCTGTGAGATTTATGTCTTGTTTTAACCCTATTTTACTCTGTGCCCAAGATTGTAGTCCTCATTGAGAACTCCTGCTAGGGTTGGTGTTTCTACACAGAGTGAGAACAGAAATTCTGTGAGATTAAGACAGAGCTACAGCCAGTCATCCGATCATGCATCTGAAAGATCCAGAAATCACAGAATATGGGCCTGCTGCCTCAATTTATAGAAAATCTAAAAAAAAGTCACTTTATGCCTTTCTATTTTTCATAGTAGCTACTTTATTAAAAAATCTTATTCAGCAAGTTGCAAATACATAAATTTTAAAATTAATTCCTGGCTCCTAGCAATTTGGAATAATACAGAAACTTAGCCTGTAATATTTATGATGAAATAAACCACTGGCAATACATACTCCCAATCCACTAACCTTCACAGACATTTCTCTGAAAACTTCCATTTGTTGCAGAACCTTAAAAAATAGGGTGGATTAGTAAATTTCATCTTAGTGTGTATTTACTGTGAACACTAAGTGCTATTAAAATATATCATAATTTCAAAAGTTCAATCTTTTGAACAAACAAGCTCCTTTGAACTTTAGCATTTTTCTGTGTTGACAACACTGACCTTTATCAAACAAAGCAACTTCATTAAAATTAAAATTAAATATTTGAGAGGCTACACTCAAGGCAAAGAGATTAATTTACCAAGGACAAATCAGTTTTGGTGTTTTTTTTTTTAATTATCATTTTGTGGTGTTGATAAACTAAACAGAAGGTCTTTGGGAGCAGAGATACATGCACACTGGAGCAGGGAAGGCACATGGCAGTTCACAGGACTGGTGAACAACCACTGGTTCAGCTGAAGGAGCCAACAACCTGTGTCACAGTCTACATCCTGTCCTTCACAGAACCTGTGCAGCATCATGTTTCCTGGATCTTTATCATAGCAGTCAAATGATGTGTATCATTCACTGACCTGTCTCCATTGCTGTGCTTGCCCACTGTCAACATTGAGAAATATTCAAGAGATATTCAAGAACCATTTGGACGCAATCCAGTGCAATGTTCTCTAGGATGACACTGTTCGAGCAGGTAGGGGGGACAGATAACCCCTTTGGGGTCATTTCCAATCTTACCCATACTGTGATTCTGTGTTGACCTGGGGATCATCATTGCTCTGTGCTTGAAGCCCTGGGCATGCTGCACTGCAGACCTCCTAGCTCAAGCATGGAGCCCAGATGTACAGAGCTCGTGGCTTTTCATGATGTCTTGTGAAATGCTCTTCTGTCACTCACTCCCTGCTCTACTCATGTACTCTACACAGAGACCGTGGAGTCCCTGGAGAGGGTTTGAAGGGAAGGGAGGTAGAAACTAACAAGTGATGTTCAGGCTCATTTCAAGAAACTGCCCACTGGGATGGTCCAAGTCACAAGCCAGAGCAGTTCACTGATTCAAGGGTAGGACAGAGGAACTACTAAAGTATTTCTTACTGAAGTCATGCTTGTCATGTTTGGGGGGTCTGAGGATACCTGAGAGCAGGATACTGGACTCCCTTTAAAATTATCCACACACACATACAAACACAATGGTAATTGCTGCAGGGCACTGAACCAGAGATCTGCAATGATTAACTGATTGTGTGTGTGTGTGTGCCTGCATAGCTATGTTATGATCATATTCTTAAAATTATTAGAGATGCCTCTGCCAGAATTAAGGTACATGTTTTGTCTTAAGTTCCCTTCACAGTCCAAATTAGCAGGCATGTTCAGGGAGGGGTGGGCTTCCATAAGCAAATGCTTCCTTGCACAGCTTCCTACAGCAGACATAAGTCCTTCAGTGGTTTTAATAATGTTTAAGCCATAAACCGTTCCAGTGTCTTATAAGGAAGTAGGATAATTTCAGGAGGAATAAGGTCATGTCCACAGTCCTTTTCCAAACCCAGCATGAGCTCTGCAGGAACAGAAATATGTGTTTGGAAATAGGGAATTTAGTGAGTTTCACGCAGGAAATATTAGTTCCTCTGATGACACAGTTATTTGTTACCACTTTCCATCTTTGCTGCAGAGTTCCAGACTTTGGGTATGAAAAAGGGCACAGAAATTATTTGCAAGCACTCAGCACCAGAGGGCTATGAAGTACAAAAGGGCAGAAAAGGTGGAAGATACGCAGTAGATTGCTATTTGCAAGCATTTTAATACACTGTCTATTAAAATGACTAACATGTGTGCAATATAACCTGAAAATATTCTTGCTCAGGGCCAAAACTGTAGATAATTTTACTCTCCATGCATTGCTATATGCTGAACAAATATTCCCAGAAGATTAAAGTTCAAGCATTAATCTAAGGTCCAAGTGAATTAGAGATCTTTTTTTTTTTTTTTTTTTTTTTTTTTTTTTTTTTTTTTTTTTTTGGTGGATGGAAAAAAAATAGAACACTTTGTTGAGTTCAAAAGTATAGACATCAGATATAGTCAGAAGTCCATTAAGACTGATTGCACACAAAGTGCTCTTTGGATTATACCCTGAGGGAGAACTACTCAGAAGAAGGCAAGGAAGCTAAACACAAGCCATGTTCTTTGGATCTTAAAGTTAATAAAGTGTTCTTATAGTGTCATTATGTGTCCACAGAAATTAAAAAAAAAAAAAAATAGATTAGGAGTCCTTATCTTATTTCAATTCTATGCTGTGATGGATTGTTTTTCTGTACGCAGAAGAAATGGCTCCTGAAGTAATTAATTAATTTAAAAAAAAAAGATAATTCAACAAAATATAGAAATAGGAGTCTTTTTTTTTTGGTCATTTCTCTTGCTTGGCAAGCACCTTTGCTTCCTGTTCCACTAATCCTACTTTGACTAAATTCTGAAGTTATGAAAGAGAACACCCTGTGTATTTTTTCCTCACACAAGCACATATCTGAGTGGATTCTCAGAGCCTAGATTTATTGCCTGTGTCTTTAACAGGAGACTAAATGCACCAAAGTCTGTCCTGTTGACTTAAACCTGAGACAAAATGGCCTACATATGCTCATAGCTTTTAAGGTGAAATGACCATGACCAAATTACCTGTTTGGAAGTTTCCTGGGTCAAGCTCCTAAATGGCACTGGGGAACTGTTTGTTGCCCTGTAAAACCAAACCAGGCATGCCTAACAATTTAATAGGATAGGGGATTGCAAGCTAGTGCTTGTGCTTTAATGTTGAATGTAGGGGTAGAGGTGTGCCTTCCAAGTCAGCTAAGAGTCCAGACTGTTGCCTCCTCTTTGTCGCTTGAAGGAGATATGGGGCTTTCCCTGAAGTCAGGTCATCATGAACATGGAAGAGGTCACCATGAGGGCTGAGTTTGTGCTGTGCGGAGATTCACTTTAGACTATGCAGCCTGGTACTAATATATTAGTGGATTTGTGTAACAGTATCTTGTTCTTTCTGTTGTATGTTCAAAATTTGCCTCAGAAACAATCGGGAATTAATTTATTCCAAATTTCCTTTTTTGTTTTCTTTTGTCTTCATAGAAAAGTCATGAGCTCTCAGTTAAGGACTACCCTTCTTAAATATATGAAGATGCATCTCGCAGGTCAGTATCCAACTTCCTTTCAGGTTACTCAAGAAATTCTTACTGCTGGACAGAGAAACAAATGCCTACTTGGAACGCTTCTCCTTTTTCATCTGAACGTTCATCAGTACTTTTTTGTTTCTTTAGATAAATATAGGAAGCTTGAAAACACCTCCATTTCTAAACTGAAGAGTAATAGGCACTAAGTGTTTTCCACAAATTTTTGTTGTGTTAAGAGCTGAAGCAAAGTATTACTAGGATGAAAATTAAGGAAGTAAATGAACAAATTTGTTTAATCAGTGTAAAAAATGTTTTATGAATATTATCCTTATCTCTGGAATTAAATTGTCAGCTTTTATTTTTCCTAATATACAAATAACTCTAAGTAGAATTATTTTTACTGTGATTTCTATTCACATTCCTCCACTTCTGGGAGAGAAGGAGAAAGACTACTTTAAAAATAATTGACATTTTGGAGCTGGCCACAAGACCTTAATCAGGAATCTCATACTTCCTCCCCCCTTAACATCACAGAGATTAATTTTTAATAGCTAAATATGTCACCACTGTTAAATGTTCAGTTCTGCCTTCTGGTACTGATTTACATGCAGAAAACACTATGCCAGAAAATGCTCAGACAGAATAAAGATGTCTGAGTGAAAGAACCACTTCAGTTTTAAAAATGTGTATTGTATCAACTTATTACAGGCAAAGCCATAGAGCACAAAAAACATAAATGTTAGGTGTCTATCTCGAAGACATCTGCAAATAAAAATAACATTATGGCCAGTCCTCATGAACGAAGAACTGGGGAAGGTCTTTACACCTTCCAGCCTGTGCATTGGATTTTTTAGGTGAGACACAGTGTGCGCGGAACTGAGCCCACCCTTTAATCCTGAGGTTCATCTGCCAGGGCCAAGCGAGCTTGGACGGTGGCAGCGAGGTCCTCAGGACGTAGATGGATTGCCTTACAGGGCTAACGAACTCCATCTGCCCGGGGAGCGGCCCTGACCGGGAATCGAACCTGGGCCTCGGCAGTGAAGCAGTGGTCTAAGAAGAACTTGCAGGACTGCTGGGATGTGAATCATCTTTTGTCTTTGGGGTGGGGTTTTTTGATATGTTGATTATGTTTTCCAATGTTTTCTATAAAAAACCCTAGATCACAAACTCAAATGAAGATGTCTATCTCATGACTCTGCCTGTCAGTGAGTCACAGAACAATATCCATTTTCTCTTTTTCTGACATTATTAATATTATCTGTTTTCACGTCTTTGAATATATTTCCTGTAGAAACAACAGATAATGTTTTATTAAAGTTATCCATTAATACTTCATAGGACCATTAAAGAGTCGTTCTAGCTCATTAAGTAACATGGGACCAAACTCCTTTCTTCTTTCTGGGTCTGCTCAGACTTCTGAATACACCTGACAGTCAAAAAAAA
>NW_020955453.1:367135-368219 GCF_003031625.1 Empidonax traillii | reverse complement strand
CTCTTCGCGAACGAAGAACCGGGGAAGGTTTTTACACCTTCCAGCCTGCGCATTGGATTTTTTAGGTGAGACACAGTGTGCGCGGAACTGAGCCCACCCTTTAATCCTGAGGTTCATCTGCCGGGGCCAAGCACGCTTGGACGGTGGCAGCGAGGTCCTCAGGACGTAGATGGATTGCCTTACGGGCTGACGAGCTCCATCTGCCCGGGGAGTGGCCCCGACTGGGAATCGAACTCGGGTCTCTGCAGTGACAGTGCAGTGTGTTTTCCTCTACACCACCGGGGGCTCCCTTGAAAGAAGAATAAGTTGAAAGAATAAGTAGTATCAGTAGACAGGCTGATTGAATGATCTGGAAGGTTGAACCTGGAAACAGGAGTATTGATTTCAATAAATGTGAGAGTCAAGGATAAATTTTGGTCTTCTGGGAAACATAGGAGTACAATACAGGACTACTGACTTCTTTTTCCTTATCAAAAAGTTAAGGCTATAGTTGTTTGGAGACAACATAAATAAACCTCCTTTTCTTGAATCCAACCAGTGGATTGCATTCAGTCCAAATGGATGAAATATAATCTTATTCTGTTTTGGTGTATTGTTGATTCTTTTATAAGTTTGAACTGCTAATTGAAAAAAACATATTGAAATTTTAGGCTGAAAAGCGACTCTTTGATTTTGCTATTAAATACTATGAGTTTGATTGACAGCATACAGGGGAGGTGAGAAGGAGTAATGAAATGTTTATCACTATTGTATTGTCTTCAAAAATTATAGACAGGACTTTTAATGTGTTTCTGTAGCTGGGTGTTCAATTTAAATCAATTGCCTTGAGTGTATTATTAGAGTAGAGCCCAGGAATTTTTATTGTTAACAGAAGCAAAGAGTAATCATAAAAGGGTAGTCCAGAAATATCTTGAGGTGCAAAATATTCCTGTACCCCTTAATTGTTGTAATTAAGTTTCAGTGAGAGAATTAATTATAACTGGTTTCATTAGATGAGATGGAGGAGCTAATATTGTAGTATTCAACCCACTTTCAGTCAAAAATTTTTCCAGTAATAGAACCTACTAATGCCATTTGCAACATA
>NW_020955453.1:316734-366857 GCF_003031625.1 Empidonax traillii | reverse complement strand
ATATCTTGAGGTGCAAAATATTCCTGTACCCCTTAATTGTTGTAATTAAGTTTCAGTGAGAGAATTAATTATAACTGGTTTCATTAGATGAGATGGAGGAGCTAATATTGTAGTATTCAACCCACTTTCAGTCAAAAATTTTTCCAGTAATAGAACCTACTAATGCCATTTGCAACATACTAATAACGTACAGCTTCCATTTGCATTTTCCCTTCAGAGAATTTCTAATTAATTTTAAAGATCATTAAGCAGGCCAATGATTTTCAAATATGTATTCATGTTTATTTCTGGTAATTATTTAAGTAAAAATAATAATGTTTATCTTGTTCTTTCTTTGCAAATGTGTTCACTTCTGAGCATCAGTGCTCCTTCCAGGGCTAGGGAATCTACTGAGTTACTCAGAATTATGTTGATTTTTATACTCAAGAGTGAGCTGATGATAACAGGTACAACCTCCTACTTATCAAACCTAATGTTTTAAGTATGAAGCAGTAACCCTGGTTAAGTAAAAATATGAATCAGTTAAATCATGGAAAACTGCTATATGATCCATTCCACACATGCTGGGTGTCAACATTGTGATCTAAAGTGTCAGCTAAGGTTTCTGCAGTGCTAATGTGGGAACTGGTTTAGTATTTATGGTTAGAAGATGCTGAAACCTTTTTTCATCTTATAATATTATAGATTAATTGGCAATCTTACAATAAACTCAAATGGAGAGCATTTAAAGGAGGAGTAAGTAAAATATAGATGTACATCTCTTCATAGGCATACATTGCTCAACTTATTTAACTACTACTAGAAGGAAACCTAAATATTTAACTGGGATTACACCCTAAAATATTGAATAACTGTCTCTAAACTGAGAGCTCAATAATGAGATCACTGTATTGTGTTCAGTCTCCTATTAACTTTAAACTTCCTTTATGATTCTGGGCCAAATTCACAAAGTAATTTAATTGCATTTGTTCTGGTGTAGATTCCTAAATCAAAATATAGGTATCACTGAGATCCTTGAAACTCCCTGTTCCTTAACTGCCTATATTCAATATCTTAAGGGCTAAAAAAGTGTTGGGTATCCAAGGAACCTAAGTTCTGCTTAGGTGTATTTATATTACCTTTAGTAGATGTGAACTCTTCTGGTACTGAACAAAACCACAGCTACCCAAGCCTTGACATTCATGAATTATTTAGCCCGAGGCCCCAGAATCTTTACAAATTGAGGTTTCAGTTGCCTATAATACCTTTAGCTGTGTTTTTTTTTTTTTTAAGTGGTGCTTTTGCCCCTAGGTAATGGGAGTAGATGTCCATTTCTTAAGCAGGAAATCCCAATTTCAGTTGTCAGGAAATGTTTTGGGTGGGATGAGCACATGTTCTCTCTGCCCTTCTAGACTAGGTCTGCAATATGTCTGGGTAAGATGGGGAAAAAAGTCTGTTTTGGAACAGAGAAATGAAGAGGGTCTTGGAAATCCAGAAATGTAACATATATGTCCCAACATATGATATTGGGTTTCCCAAATGAATAGTTCAGCCAACAACTTCCAGTGATGCTCACTTTTTTCTCAGCCTGGTGAACATACTAGTGATGCACTTACTCCATTTTGTGTGTTGAGAATAATGAGCTTTGTGAAAGACACCACTGGCTGGCCTTTAGTCTCCAAAATAGGGGGAAAAATTATATATGTCTGAACTGCATTCAGGGCTTGAATACATTCAACTTCTCAGCATTTTCTATTGATTGCTTTAGGTACATAGTTTTTGAATCTATTAGATTCTGTGAATATTTTTCTTTGATATATTTTTATTTGCTTCCCCCCTATTCTTTTCAGGAACCTGACCACCAAATTTAAAGTAGAAGATTTCTTTTGGTGATAAGAGTTTCAAAATGTTTGCTATTGAAATATTTAGTAATGTCAACATTGGTACCTTTGTAGAAATTCCATTAGTTTGTGACTATACTTAGTTTTCCCCATGTTACAAAAAACAACTGTGAAATTATGAAAACAAGAATGATGTGGGAAACATTAGATAGTGACAAATAAAATATCTCTCTCTAAATGCACTGTGCTCCCCTATTCTGTCATGACAGAAGATTAAGGAACTCTTTGAATAGACTCATGCCTAAATTGATTTTTTTTTTTTTTGCAATAATTCCCATTATTCAGTTTACTTAAATTGTGCAACTTTAAAAAAAGAGATGCTGTCTTAGAGTTCGTACCTGCAAAGTACAGCCTGTTTTCTAGTGGCTGCTTGATTTGTACTGACTTCAAATGGAACTGAAATATTTCAGCTTCACAGTGATTCCTTGGGTCTTCTGTGAAAATTTTTAAAGCTGTCTAAAATCCTAACTCCCATGACAGCAATTAAACCTGGACTTTAGAATAAAATCTAGTTCCATTTGTTCCATTCTTCTGGAAAAAAAAAAAGAATCACATACCTTTTTCAGCAATTTACCGTGCATATTTCAGCCTGGCTGTTCCCTAACCACTATAAAATCACTGTTGCGTTTTTAAGAAAATGCAGCTGGACTCTCTCATCATAGTTTTTATTACTGTCCCTGGTGGACACACACTTTAATGATGAAATTAATGCATAACAGCGTTGATTGTATCTCCAGTTTCTTTCTCAAAAAATGTAACAGAAAGCAATGGAGCTGGAAATAATGAAATTGTGATCCTCAGCATTTCTGAGGTTTCAAACACAGTTGCTCTTAGAAACAACTGATGTGCAAACAATTCCATCTGAATCACTGTACAGCACACAACTGAAATAGATGTTGTAAGTTTGTTCAAATCAACAGACCTCCATATGGGATGAGCTCAACCTATTCTGTATATAATTTCAATGTTATAAAATTTATACTGTGTGACTGTCCTTATGTAACTTGTAACATTACTGCATTTCCTGACTAAGGGACAAAAGTAGACTGAATGTTTTGTTTCCCTTGAAGAAAAATAATGCAACAGCTAATTGCTCTTTTCCATTATTAGTCTTCTTTTCAAAAACCATCTTAACTTACAAAGTTTTCTTGGATATTTTAAGTAGAGAAGCTTTAAGTGTAGTGTAACAAAGAATAATGGCATTTTCAGAAACAGCCAAAGCAAGCAATAGTTTTAGCATAAAACTTCTGTATAAGTTTGCTCTTTTTTCTAAAAAGGAAATTCCCTCAAGAAAAAAACACAGATCTCATAAAAGTTTTGTTTATATCTGCTGCAGTGGTTTGCCTTTTATTGTTGACCTAGCCTGACTCTATCAGAGGAAAGATTCCCACCTCAGCAACCACATTTTAATCAGACCTCAAATGAATAATATGATATTGAGATCCTCAATCCCCAGTATTACACACACTTCATGTACACACTGTTATAGAAACAGAAGGTAATCATTGAATAATTAATCAACTCCAAGTAGGATTTAATGATAGTAGGTGCAGGGGACTATCTGATGTCTTACCAATTTAAACAGACCTTCAGGAACTGGACAAATGAAAAATATTTATAGCTATGGCATCAACCCAAATAATGTTCATTTCACGAGCATTTCAATGGAAACAGAATTAAACCCTTTTTCTTTTTATAATATCAAATAAGAAATATGTAGTATTACTAGACATGAAAATTAAAGCTCTGGTTTACTTATGGGTCCCCTGGAAGAAACTTTTCTATCTACCAAGATTAAGAATACTTACATCTTGACAATACAATTTTGTTTCTAATCTATCCACTATTTGTAGTGGAAAAGCTGTTATTCTCTCAATGAAACAGTGCAGAAAGCAAGTGATTATAACCAATGTTTTCACTGGTTTTAGTAGGAAAGAGAAGTTTACAAAATTATTAACTATTTGAAAATAAATCCTTGAAATGGACACTTGAGTTTAGGGTTATTTCTAGCACACACTAAAGTAAAACAGACTCCTATGCTATGCTGATGAGCCTGCTGCTGCAGACAATGGCATATTAGCTGTCCTAGATGCAAGGCAATATCATACCTAGGGCTACAATTTATGAGTTAGTGTTTCATTACATTAGAAATGTTCGTGATAAGTTTGGCTAGCTGACATTTAAAATGATATTTCATTAATTATGACAAGGATGACATTCCCATGACTGTTTATTTGTTTGTTTGCTTCTTTTTTCAGGCTCTGGGTATGAATGAAAGAAGGTGGAAGACGGATGATCTCGGACAACCTAGTTTCCTGCCTATTGGAAATGAAAAATACATGTAGCTATATCTAAACTGTAGGGATTTTCTTATTTTTTTTAGAGTACAAAACTGCCACTTACAATCAGCATCTGAATCAGTGGCTATTCTTTCTTTGTAAAGATAGAATGACTTTGAAATGCAGCCTCCTCATATTCCCTTATTTCGCTGCCCTGGGCAGGCATTTATGGTTCAATGGGAACTGGAACAAGAGGGAGTCCAAGTTCATATAATCTAAGCTTTCTGCTGCCTACAGCAGCATATTTTCTTTTTTTGCAGGTTGAACTTAAGTCATCTCTGACCCTTTATGTTTCCTGAAGTTTTTCCCTGATCACCTAGTTATGAAAAGTGTAAAGCACACACCACTCAGCTGAAGACAGATTAGACATAAACTTGTATGTGTGAAAGACTGTTCAGAAAGCCTGGATGCTGAAGGCATAATATGGAAGTAGAAACAAAAGATTGAAATTCAGAAGATAAATCCAGACTATTATATCCATCAATTCCTTTAAACTTCAGCCAATGTCTGAAGCTTTAAAAAGTTTTAAAACCATTAAGAAAGTGGTTTTTGTTGGAGATGGAGAAGAGATGAAAGTTGGAAAAAATCTCTCAGAAATGTGGTTTTTGATTTGTCATTTTGACTAATTACTGATTTGTGACCAGAGTCCTGATAGGCATGCCCAGGTTCACCACTGTCTGAAAGAATCTGCAATTAGGTTCTTTTGGAAACTTTACAAGCTGTTAAGCCTTGGAGTACATAAGAAGCGGTTGGCCCTATCTTTATCACTCTGATTTTCCAACGGCCATGAGAAATGCCAGAGAGGTGTCCATTCAAGGTTAAAGATTTGCAGTGAAAATAGCATGGAAGTAATCAAACCCTATTTATACAGGTACCTTTCAACATGGAAAACTGAATTTCAGGGAGTATATTTACCTGTACAGTCTTTGTAATGAAAAAGAAACAGATACAATCAGGATTAAATGGTCAAGCTACAGTCACAAAATGTCTCACTGGAACTCATTCTTCTATTTGCCATTTTCAATGAAGGCGAGAGCACCAAAATATCCTTATCTTCCTTTTTTCCTAGTGAATTTGTTCCTGTATATTATGGTTTGTCATTAATCTCCACTTTTGATTCTAGATGGTCACGGACACTAGTTTTAGAGAAGGGAGAAGAATTCAGTCTGAATGCTGATCTAAGATCTTTAAGTATTTCTGCACTCCAGTCACAGGATACAAAAAGGAACACTCAGCCTCCTCTTGGCTCAGTCATACACAGCACACAGATCAACTGCATCAGAGAGTGCATTTACTGAACTTATTAACTCTGTGCTGACAAACTGCAAAGCTCAGGTTACACTTTAATGTACATTAATCAGATTCTAACAGTAATTCAGGAACTCAGTCCAGTTCTGGTATTTTCTTTTGGCATTAAGGAAGTCTCTTTTTTTGTCCTCCATAAACTATATCCAGTTGAATTGGGTTTGCATAGTAAGGTATTGGTAGTGGGGAAATACAGGTGTGGCTTCTGTGAGAAGTTGCCAGAAGTTTCCCCTATGTCCAACAGCAGCAGTGACAGCAGGACTGACTCACTGTTGGCCAAGCCAACCAACTGTGATGGTAGCACCTTGGGATAATAAAGCTAAGGAGGGAGGGGAAAACGTGTGCAACAGCAACTTCAGCCAGAGAGAGAATCAAGAATGGAAGAACTCCAAAGTCAATGAAGAAGAACAGGGAGGAGGTGCTCCAGGCACGGGAGTACAGAATCCCCTGCAACCCCTGGTGCAGACCATGGTGAGGCAGTTGCGCCTCTGCAGCCCCCAGAGGATCCTGCGCTGGAGCAAGTGGATGCCTGAAGGAGGCTGTGGTCCTGTGGGAAGCCTGTGCTGTACCTTTGTACCTGTGGAAAGAGGAGTCCATGCTGGAGCAGGTTTATTCACAGGACTTGTGATTCTGTGATGGACCCAAGCTGTAGCTGTCTCCCATGGGAGAGACCCATAGTGGAGCAAGGGGAGAGTGTGAGGAGTCCTCCCCGTGAGGAAGAATGAGCAGCAGAGACAATGTGTGATGAGCTAACCACAAACCCCATTCTATTTCCCACTGTACCACTGGGGGGTGAGTGGGCAGAGAAATTTGGGAGGAATTTGACCCTGGGAAGAAGGGTGAGATGGGGAGAAGATGTTTTTAAGATTTGGTTTTATTTTTCATTATCCTATTTTGATTTGGTTGGTAATATATTAAACTAATTTCCTCAAGTTGAGTCTGTTTTACCCATGACAGTAACTGGTGAGTGATGTCTCCCTGCCCTTTTTTCAACCCATGAGCCTTTTGTTATATTTTCTCTCCTGTGTCCATTTAAGGAGAGAAATGAGAGGATGCCTTTGGTGAACACCTAACGTTTAGCCAGGGCCAGCCTACCGCACCAGAAATCACCCTGATGATTCTGATGAAAAAGAAGTATTCTTCAGAAAAAAAAAGGCAGCTTTGTAGGCACTTTAGGATACAAAGTGGCAGAAGTAATTTTCTCTTTAAACAGAGCTGTCTGCAAACTCAAGTTACCCAAAACTTCACGAAAAACTTCCTATACAAAAATAATTACCCTATCTATTCCTGTTCAGTTCAAAATTTCTGCTATGTTCATGTCCTTGATCTCTCCTAATCACTTACCTTGGTTACAGTGATATTCCAGCTCTGGGCCAGGCCTTGTCATGCTGATATTTTCAGTGACACTGACCTATCTTGTCCTCATGAGGCATATAATTTTCTCAAAGAATCAAGCAGGTTCACAGGAGCAGCACCAATTACATGTACTCAAGACTGTAAAAAAAGACTAGTACGGCTCATTCACATACAGTGGGTATCCAGAAAGCTAATGGTCATATTGCATAAACAGGAAATTCAGAGTATTTATAGGCAAGAAAAAAACAAACTTGCATGAACCAGGGTGCTTTGTAAGTAAGGAACTTCTGCATGCTGTTATTCTAACTAAATATTAACTGGAACTATTTGTGATTCCAAGCCAGTATCCATTAAGCAACCTCTTTAAGCTATGCTGTGGCTTGTGGTTTTAATTAAATAGTCTTTCAGTGTTGCACTCTCTTGGAACTAGGCACTCCTATTGAGATCTTCTAATTTTGAAGCTGAACAAAAGGAAAGAAGATTTTTATAACTAGTAAGAGCTCTGTAAAATTTTTTTTTCTCTGTCTTTGAGTTAAAATGCATATATGTAGCAACTCTGAGGAAAACTGCTGAGATGAACAGATGAACAAAATAATGTCTCAAGGCTCTTTTGAGCAGCTTTTTAAAAGGATGCAGCTTTTGGAAACATGTTTCTCAGTTTCCTGATTAGAGCCCCAAAAACTTCTCAACACTATATTTTTATAAATTGTTCAGTTAGTTTCTCCGGTATACACTTGTCAGAGGGTATGCAGGTTCTTCATATGTTCTCTGTGCTGGAGACAGTCTTTTAAATTTAACAGTGTTAGTGGTAGGCAAATTTGGATGATGATCACCTTCAGATCCCTTTGAATAGAGTATGGACCTCATATGGGATTTCAGCCAGTACAAAGGATTTAGTTGCACTTATCCTTAAAGAATTTCTCACAGGTATTTAGCATTTTCATTATTTAGATTTTCTCCCTTCTGATTAATTCATAAAAGTTTTAACTCTTAAAAAAATACTGGTTTAAAATACATTTGAGATTTAATACATTTTGCTTATTTAGATTGTATATGGTCATCCAGTAGAAAATCATAACGACTTGAAGTAGTAACTAACTATTCATTATTTGTTTTCTAATCACTTCTTTTCTTCAAAAATATAGCTTAATGAAAACATCTTTCCAAGAGCTTCTATCATGTGCCATTGTCCTATATAAACATCTCTAGGGTAGAGACTGACTTCATGTTACTAATTTATTCATTCTTATTTTCTTACTGCCAGAGTTTAAAATCTCAAATTACAAAACAGGAAAATAGCAATACTATCTCTATGTACTATATTGTTTGAATTAGAAAATAATAAGATGCATTCCTAGGATCTTGTGAGAAGGGTTTGGCATGAAACACAAAACCATCTTCTCAGACATGAAGCATTCCTCAAGCACAATGATTGATGACTATAGTCATATTGAACTACCTACAGGCAGGTTGTGAGTTGGTTATATATTTGTTCAGCATTTTTTTCACTTTGTCTGAAGAGTATTAGACAAGAATTGCTTTTTCAGTATACAATAGTCAAATATACCTGAAAGTGGAGAAAAGTGAACTTCCATGTCAGGGTATGTGACCTTAGAAATACCTGGTACCCCATTCTAGCATCTGGACATCTGAAATGTTGATTCACAGATGTAATGATGCCAAGTACTGCTGACTCCCTATGCAACACATGAAAGAAAGTTACGATTGAGGCCCACAAAAATCTGCTGACTTTACTGGTTGATGAAGCTTACAGACATCAAAACAAAGCAAAACACAATAAGGACATCTTGACCTTTTTATATTTCTCCATCACAAGCACCTTATATTGGGTGCCACAGATATGTAGCCTTGAAATGTGTCAGTGAATGTCACCCCCAATTTTTCCGTTAATCTTAAGAATTTATTTGACAAATCCAAGAATTTCTTTTGCTGAGGGTAAGTTAGAACACTTGGCTAAGAATCAAGCTCATCTTTGATTATTTTCTTTTGATTATTTAAGGATTTAAATGCCTTATGCTGTTAAATGAACTGGTTCTCCACAGAAAATCAGGAAGTGATATATATTAGAGGCATAGTTCTGCCAGACTCCTAAAAAGTAGCTTCAGCTGAAATGCTCTCAAACAGAAGTAAGATGCAATTGCAGCTCTCTAGTATTTCAGAGGCCATTTTACAAACCGTGCTCTGACAGACAATCAAAATGAGCAGTCAGGTACTTGGGATGCCTTTTTTGTGAACTTAGGTAGAGCCTAACTGAAATGAAGGACAGAAACTTCACTTAAAGATGAAAATGGTGTTCCATTAAAAAAAGTAAAGAGAAAAAAGAGCTTGCTTATTTATTTAGCATTTTCATGACGAAAAGTCTGAGCTTTTGACATATTAAGGAAGGTCTCCAATAACTGTATTTGAAGAAAAATTCTGGATGTTTCTGCTAATTTGTTGCAGGTGTACAAAGTATGTAACTTGTAGTAAATTCAGTCCCGTGATGGGTTGGTAAATCTTTCTTCAGCTTTTCAAGAATAAATATGGTAAATTCAAGGTATATTTAGCAGAGAATGTGCAAAAAAGCTCAATCCATCTGCAGTGTAGGATTCCCAGAGATATTAAATAGTTGTAATCTCTGTTTCAAATAAAATTTCAAATCTTTTAAATTTGAAATTTCAAGTACTTTTTCAATCAGTTGCAATCATTAGTTCAGGCAGAACTGAAATGGAACTGTAATTAGGATTCTGAAAAAAAAGTCCAATTCTGATAGAATTTATATTTAGTTGGACTTTCCCATTGGTTTTTAGTGGTTTATATCATGCCCTCAAAGACAGGTTTCTACAAGCTTGCCACCAAGCAAAAAAGACCAGCAAATTAAAAGAAATTTGGTTTAGCTGCTATATAGAATGCAGTTATTTGAGTTGCACTCTATGCAATGTCATGAAAGAAGTGCTTGAAAAATAGTGGCATAATATTCCCTCTTTTATAAAAGTAAAAGTTGGGTAATTATACAGTCCAGCATCTGCAAAGCATCGCCTTTAAGTTCATGAAAGGCAGTAATTTATGTGTAAAGGAAAGTGTTCATAACGGTGTAGCTTGACATCTGTGAGCTTAAAAAAATTCAGAGTTGGAGTCAAACTTTATCTAAAACCCTTTGACACTGCTCAGAAGTGTAAAGGGAGATAGAATGGGCAAATCTCATCTTCTTAAATTCCCTTGACTATCCATCCAAATTCAAAAATAAATTTCAGTAGAACCATAACATTGCTGTTTCATGTTTGTTTTCAGCATTCTTTCAAGTAATTGAGTCTTACTGGCATGAATAAGTACTAAAGCAAGACTTAAGTTCAAAGGCTTGAAAACTCAAGCAATGCTATATGAAATATAGTAACAATTTCATAAGAAAAAAACCAATGAAACAGCTAATTTTTCCTAAAGTACTTATATTGCACTACTCACAAAAAACCAGATTTGTCAAAAAATTTTCAAACATTTTAAGTGATAAATACAGTTCAGAACTTGGCCATCAGCACAAATTAAAATTTGATTAAATTTTGGCCATATGACCATTCATTTAACATCATTTGGTCCTGTGAATAAATTGCTTTCCTCCTTACTTCCAATCAGGAAAATATATAAGAAATTTGACTTACTGACAGAAATGGCTTCTTCTTTTTTCATAGTGAGGTTGTTCTTTAAAGAATATTCTTTTCATATCAACCAGTGTTATTGTTATATTTTATTTTATATCAATTATTAAACTCTCGTATCTTAACCTATGGGTTTTACCTTTTTTTTCTTGCCATCCTACAGAGGAAGGAAGGAAGCAGCTGTGTCGTACTCAGTTGCACTCTGAGGTAAACCACCACAGTTGGTATGCTGTAAATACATATCACCAACCAAGTAAGTAATTCAAATATTTACTGCTCCAGGCTCTCCTAAGACATTTTTTAACTGCTTTTGATACCTGTAATACATGAAGATAGAAAGTTTTTGATGTTTACACACTTTCATTAATGCCTAGTGTTGTGTGTGCCGGGGGAAAGTAGTCATTGAAAGTAATTGATAAAATATCTTGAAAACTTTTCCATTTTTCCCAAGTAGCATTAATGGTATATATATATAAATTCTTTACAAAAAAACAGATAAACTCTGCAGTTGTACTTTAAGTGATACCTTTTTCCATTGAAAAAAAAATGAGGTGAGGAGACCACAGGTTTCCAAACATGAAATGTTTCTGACACTAATTCTTATTACTTATTCTCTTATATAGTCTTGTAAGTCATTAACACAGAATATATTTTTCCTCCTACTATTATTTTCCATATGTACTTAAGAATCAATAAAATATTTATGAACCTAAAGAAAATATTTCAGTCAAGGACTGCATTTATGACACAAATATTTATACAATTTATTTATTAGTCTGTAGGTCTACAAACATAATGTGAATAAGCATAGAAACACAAATTTGTGCCTGCACACACGTATGCACACAATATAGGGCTGACTCATCAGACAATTTTTCATTACATATTGACTCCATAACTTAGATCATAGGGCATTAACAAGCAGAATTTATTTTATATAGAAAGAGATTTTAGAGTAAGATTCCAGGAAAATAAGTAAAATAAATGCATAAATAAATGAATAGGAAAAACTATTAACAGGTACAAAGCCTAGACATTGAACTGAAAAACAGGACAATATTGCTCACCCTATTTCAAGTCCTATGACAGAATTATTCTTCTCTACTTTTTCCATTTGTGTTTTAAATCCAAATTCATATCTGATGCTCTACCTTAAAAGTAGCCATTACCATTGTCATAAGATTGCAGAGAAAAACGTGAATTCAATTCCAGATTAATTTGTTATATTTGTCACTTAAAACATAAAAATCCTCTCCTTGAGCTGTCCATTTTCACAGTCAAAACTGAACAAGATGAATGTCAAAGTCAGAAACAAAATACACATGCAATTTCACTCAAAAACTCAGCTTGCCAGAAATATAATTGACAGGCATCACAATGTCTCAGCAGCGGAACAATTATAAAATGCCAACCTTTAATACCCCTATTATCTCCCATGCATCCTTTAGCTAACTATTTTTGGTATAAAACTTCACAACTATTGTAAAGTACCATGTATAAGTGATTCCATGTGATTGCACTTATACTACATCTTTCTTTATCTTTTGAGGTTTATGCCAGACATGCAGAGTCCAATGACTCTACCCAAATATATCATGGTGACTGTTAAGTTGTCAAGTCAACAATTTTTTAGCTTGTCCTAATGTCTTAACACATCAACAAGATTTCTAATCTATTTCTATGAGCCACTATAGTCTTCCATTAACTAGCACAAGTTTTTTTGCCATTCAAAAATCTAATACACCTTTAACGGTTATAATGAAAAGAATGGATCAATTTAAGATACTTAGTCTCCTAAAAAACATTTTCTTCTCACTTAACCGCTATTAAACCTTCTCCAAAATTCATTTTCTTTGGTGGGAGAATCTTACTAATACCTTCAAACACTTCAGTAGCATCTCCTAAGAAGATTGAGTTTACACTTCCATAACTTTCACATCTGGTGGTGCAGTTCAACAGGCAGCAATTTTTGACAGCATTTTGTAAGAGTGACAAAAAAGGAGTGAAGTTACTGTTCCAGGCTTAAAATTCCTGTGAGCTTTGGTTTTGGAGCTTTTTTTTAGAAGAAGAAGTTACCATCATGGGGATGGTAATTGTACCTAATTGTAGATTAGGGTAGCTTTGAATTGCAGCAATATTTGCTCTGATGTCATCCCACCTCCTGCCACAGACTCTTAGCCTATTTGGATCCTAACTATCTGTCAATGCTGATCTTATCTCAATTCTCATCCCAGGTCCCTGTCCTCATCCAAATGGCCATCCCATCCTCCATTTAATAGTACCTCTGATAAAAATGTCTTCATGTGCTCAACTAATTTGGTAATTTCTTATTATTCAGTCTGCCTTAACCTTTATCCTCCTACTTAATTTTGTATCTCTTTATGTGCTACAGAAACCTCAACTCCTTTACTGAATATTTAACTTACTACACTTCAGCATACTGCATCAAATTAATCCTGTTATAAACTTCTAAGGGATGTCATCTCCAGTCCTAGAAAGACTTACGCAAGTGTCCTATTTCATATGATTTAAGATCTATTGTTTACCTCAGTGGGAACAGTTGCTGTACAAAAAGATAATCCCATAGGTAGTTCTTTAGTAATTGCAAACCAGAAGTAAGAAGAAAGACATTGAGCCTCTAGAATCTAAGTCTCTGCAGTGCTTAGTGTTCTAGTCGCTTCGGCTCAGTTTTACTTCAATTTTAGAGTGAACTCAGCTTAGGGTTCAAAAGTTTCCATAAAGGCCACCCATTCAAAAGTGAGCATTTTTCTTTTAGCCTGTTATAAAGACTTAGTATCAAATACTGTCACATTTTTAGATGTGATTTAACTCCATGGAGGTACTCTGGGTGGCCATTACTGATGGAAGGCAAACTTTAGATCTCTGTTCAATTTACCCCTGAAAACTGATTACCCTTTACTCATAACAAAATATATATGCTATTAGCTACAAACACTTCCACATTTGTATTTACTATATTGGATGGAGGACATTTTATACAGGCACAAGACATTTTTTGCTGTTTTAAGACAGCATGAAAGCTATCCTGGAGGTCCACATGCACTTCTCTACAACATAAATCCAAACACTTTTCAATCAACTACTGTGCCTGAGTAGTTATGGAATCCAGAAAAGCCTCATGGAAGCGATGAATTAAAAGCATGCTTTTGTGGGGGCAGACTTTTGATTTTATAGAAAGTATTAGATCAGGAGATAATTCATCTTTCAGGAAACAAGAGAACAGAACATTTCTTAAGTGAACAGACAAAGAGTATTTTAATGATTCTATTTGTTTTGTAAGTAACTGATGTATGTCAGCAGAAATTTGTCAGTGGTGTTCTACACAAAAGCTTGGCTTAAAATAACAGTAGGTATTTACACTTAGTAATCGAATGTAAAAGATCTCTTACATCTAATCCCAAACAGATATTATTTTTCAGGATATTTTCCATTCCATCTTTATAACTAAAATTATTTTATATGAGCCTTCACAGATGAAAGCAGAAACTTACACAACCTCGTTCCAATAGATGCTGCATTAGAAATGACCAACAGATAAAAATGTGTTGAATGATACAAGAGTCAAACAGGAATGAGCAGAGATTTAAACTGAATTCGTAAGGTTGAGAGAAAATGTGAGAGAAACAGCTCTGCAGATACTAAAGTCATTGCAGAAGGAAGCGGAAAAAATGCTGGAGCAGAGATTTCTCTGCAGCCTGTGGTGCAGACCATGGTGAGGCAGGTTGTCCCCCTTGCAGCTCATGGAGGATCCTATATGTAAGCAGGTGGATGTTCCCTGAAGAAAGCTTCAGCCCATGGAGAACTCAGACTATGCCAATCTATTCCTGAAGGACTGCACTTGTGGGAGGGATTTCCACTAGAACAGTTCTTGAAGAGCTGCAGCCTGGTGAGAAGAACCCATTCTGAGTAGTTTTTGAAGGACTGTTCTGTGGGAAGGACTCCACATTGGAGCAGGGGAACAGTGTGAGGAGGAAGGAGAGGCAGAGATGAAGTATTATGGACTGGTCACAGCCCCCATCACCATCCCTCTTGTGACGCTCAGGGAGGGAACTTGGTAGAAGAGTTGGAAGTAAAGTTGAACCAGGGAGGAAATGAAGACTAGTGAGAAGGTGTTTTTAGTTTTTCATTTGTTCCTCAATATCCTACTTTATTATTTTAAAAAATTAAAAATACATTAAATAAATCTTCTCCAAGTTGATTTTTTTTCCCCCATGATGGTAACTGGTAAGTGAACTCCCTGTCTTTATCTTGACAAGTGACCTTTTTCATTTTAATTTCTTCCCCTGTCATGTGGAGTACAGGAGTGTGAAAGTGGCTTGGTAGAGATGTCACTGCCAGCCAAAGCTAAGCTACCACATCATGTCTCTCAGCCAGGAACTGTTTAATGGCCCCATTTTAGGCAGAGACATAGCATTTAGAGTTTAGAAATTCCCGAAATGAGAACATAAGGAAATCAAGAAGCACTGAGAAGAAAAAGGAAAAAAAAAAAAAAAAGAGTCTGTGAGGACCCAGAAAGACTTACAAAACCAGCAAGGCATGGAAGGCACTTCATATATGATTTTGTTACTACAGAGGCAGTAAATTGATGCTCTGTTTTGGATAGCACAACCTATTCTGACCATATTTGTCATGTATGCTAACCATCTTCTGTGGTGTTTCCCAGATCCCTCTGACTTGAATTCTTAGCCCAAGAGGTGCTCTGATTTTGCCAAGACTGATTAATTTCTCTAGAAGATCCTGGAGTTATTGTTCCTCTAGTGAAATCCTGATTACCCCTTTTAGCACCCTGAAACTGAGTTCTCTTCACAGCTCTTGCCTAAGAGTTACTGAGGGATTTTACCTGTAATTGGCCAAATCACAGACATTAAATTTATATAACACAACAAAAACAACAGCTAGAACAGATGTATTGTCCCTGCAACTACTATGGAGAAATTAGGGATAATATTTGACCAGTTAGTTAGACTTCTTCTTCCCCCATAAATACCTTCAAAATGTCTATAAAATAAAATAAAATAAAAGGAAAACTTGTGCACACAAAGGCAAGAAAGACAAGTTCAGAGTCATGTTCAGATCAGCACTGAAGAATTTGTACTTTAAAAATCCAAAAGCCAGAGGGTGGTTAAGCTGAAGACACATTTTTCTAACATTTCTACACTGAAATCCAGTCAATTGCTTTGATTAATTGATGATCTCTCAGGTTTGTTGTTGGCAGTAGTTTGAAAAATGGAAATACTGGGAAAGAAACTGAATTGTGTCTTTCCATTTAGCAGATAACTGTAGAGGAAACCCTCATCCTGCTAGGAAAGGTTCACAAGTAAGCAGTCCAGGAATCTGTAGGTTCCAACTCGTTTCATCCCAGACAGGCTGCCCAGGACTCTGTCAAAAGTTTTCCCCAAAACTTGTTCTTATTTTGGTAGGAGTTTCTGGAATTGAAGAAGTTTAAGAATAAGTATGTTTAGTTCAAAGAACCCATGTTCTTCAACATAGTCAATTTGTCAGAAAGCGCTTTAACAACTCCCTGTTCAACATCTTGCAAATATATAGTGCTCGGTATGGAAAGGACAACTACAGAGATGTAGAGCATTTCCATGTGATGGCTTGCTTTTTGTCTGAAAACAAGTACAGCGCAAGATATAGTAGAAATGCCAATTACCAAAATAATCTTTTTGCTTTTTAAAAGAAGTCATTAGGGACATTCACTAATAAATGGCTTTAGTAAGTATACAACTTGAATTACAGAAGCATTTAGTTAAAAGTACTCTAACTCTTCTACCATGAAATTCTTCACTAAAGGCAGTGTAAAGTGTTCCAAACATAAAAAAATATTATTTTTTAAATAATAGTTATTGTTTACAGTTCTTAATGCCTTGTGTGAAAAGAAACAATTTTTTTTTTTTTTTGCCTTAGAATTAGTGCTAAAGCCCCCAGTTTGATGGACAGACATTAACCAAGCAGGTACCCCATCCATGAAGACAGCTCAGGATTAGGTGAAGCTTAAGTCCACAAGATAATTTTACATGAGTTAAGAAGACTTTGGATGAGGATGAAGCCTTAAGAGAGAAATTCACTTCACCATTAACTACAGTTAGAACTCAGATCCTACTGCAATTTCACATGAGACAGCCATGAGAGCTGACCAGAACTGACCCTTGAAATTTAGGCCCATTTCAGTCTTTTACCACAGCTGCTATATTTTCCATAAATTTTCCCACGAGAAGAAACTTTCTTGCCATGCCAATAGCAATGTTACCATACCATAAAAACAACTGGGGAATATTCCCACGATCATTTGGTAGGTTGTGTATCTTTTGATGGAACATTTGGCACTGTGAAAGTGCTTTGTAAATCACTCCAACCCTAGGCATATGGCTTTCTGGTTCTTTAAAATCACTTCTGCATCAGACACCATTTAAGTAAAAGTAGATAATTAATCTTTAGAAACCCTAGAATTAACCAACATAAAGCACTGCATTGTTAGGAGGAAGAAAGATAGATAGATAGATAGATAGATAGATAGATAGATAGATAGATAGATATAGATATAGATAGACAGATAGATAGAAATATATTTACACAATTGATTTCAGCCAATAAATCCTGTAGCATGGTTACAGTTTGTTAGCTAAGTGAAACAGATAGATAACCTGAAGTGTATTTACTGCTTTTACACATATACATATGTATATACAAATATATATGCACATATATATGCACATATACTCATATATACATACATATGTGTATGACTTAGTTAACAAACTGTAACCATGCTGACATGATTTACTGGCTGGAATCAATTTGTATGGCAAGATACAAAGGCTGAATATTGCATTTCTTGAGGGAAATCTGGATGTTGGGATGCATCAGTCTGTGTAAGCTCGTTCTCTTTTTGCAGGTTACATTCATGCTCAGACATTTGTTCGTGCTGCTCCCCCAACTCGCTGCTACTTCATCTTGTTTTCAGAATGTCAGTTGGTAACATTGTGCCTGTACGATTATTGACTTCCCTCCCCAGCCTGAGAAGTGCTAATGTCTCCATCTAGACAATAAATAAGAAGTGTTAACGTTGCTCCCAATATCAGTGATTTCAGGAAATCACTGACTCCTTTTGAGCTAACTACTTACATGTTTATACAAACATACGATTCATATAACAACACCTTGACAATCACACTTCGTAAAGTCACATTGGAAATATTGTAAATATTTATGTAAATAAAGTCACAAGGAAGTATCGTATCCATTTCATCAGATCCTTCTTGAGAATGAACAGATCAGTGAAAAATTTCTTTTGCAAGTGGTGACGGTCTTGGAGTAAGTGCCTGCAACTCTAGATTTTTTTTTTTTCCCTCTGGTCCATTAATGAAGTATTAGAGTTAGAATATTTTTTTTCATGAATAAAGTAAGACTGAACAATAAAATATCAGTCTCTTAGTGTCCATATGAGCTAACTGCTTAGAGTTCACTACCAGTAGTCTCAGGAGTCTCACAAACCCTTAGGATAATTTTCAGAGTTTAGTATAAGTTTTCCTGAATTAAGGTTAATTTACAAGTGGTCCTTCTCTGATATGTTCTATGCCTTAATGTCCTTTAGAATTTTTTTGCTTGATATCTACTCCCCCTCTTTTGTAACCTAAATTTCAGAAATTTTGAAATTGCTATTTTAACATGAAATTCCTAATGAAAAACTTGAAATTTATGCTGGTCGATGCACCCTTAATAAAACAGATACATGAAACCAAAATGGTCTAACATCATTTGCTTGCAGGAATAATTCTTACAAAATAAAAGTCAAGGCATAGCAAATTTGCTATTTCACCCAGTGTGGTAAAAAAGGAAAAAAAAAAATCAAAGCCTTAAGGCTGGAGTTTACTTAGAAGCATGAACCTCTAAAGTAGGGGAAGAATCTTACCCATGACTCCTTTGACATTTTTGGAAAGTCACCAGGGAGCTGGAGCTGCAAAGAGCAATGCTCCCCCTTCCCCAAGGGGTATCCTGGCTGGGTGTGCAGCAGCCAGGCCCTTGCAGGGGGCTCTCAGCCCTTTCAGCTGCCAGCTGGGCTGCTCCTGGCACAAGGAAATGAAGCTTCACAGCATAAGAAACAGCAGTTCCAGTACACTGAACAAAGAACCAAGAACAAGAAAGTGATCCCAATGCTGACACAGGTTTCATTTGTCAGGACTGACAGGTCACAGTGGGAAACCTGAACACCTCATGTGTATATCACACTCCAGAGGCTGGGAGGGCTGCATGAGACGAGCAGCTCCGGGAAGCAGATCATTATGCACAAGTGTAGGTGGGCACAAGCAGTCAGAGAAATATTAGCCTAATTTATGTGTTTTATTCTGTTTACCCATCCTATGAGTGTAACAGTCACCCAGAGCTTCTGACGATTAAAAAATGAGTGTTACTAAAGTGCTATGTAGGCACAAAAATTCACTACAAAGCCTTCAGCGTCTGGGGACCCAGAAACTTCAAGAACTAGAGCTGTCTTCAGCACCATTTCTGGTAAAACTTTTCCTGGCAAAAAAATGAGTGCCTTCACAGAAGCTGCTGGATATCTGCTGCAGTGGTCTAAGAGTCTTAGAGGAAGCAGTGAACAGGAGGAAGAGTGGTCCATCTAACAAGCACTGCAGAGCCATTATTCTTGCTTTAGTTGCATCCCTGAGCCAGAGAATTACAGCTCTGGACCCCACTCATGGCCTAATAATGGAAGAGATAAAATAAATTTATAAAAATAATTTCTTTGTCCTTTGATATATACAACAGGAAGAAGGGAACCCATTATCCCTCTTTAAGATGTTTCCCTTAATTGCTATATTGTGTGACATGAAAATATGGTTCTCTGAAGTTTGTTTCAAACCCATGAAATTATAATTTTGATAGTATAATGCATTCATTTACAACACATTCTGGTAATGTTCTGTTTTCCAGAGTGATACTTAGAACAGAATGACTATCCAAATGAGAATAGCTGTTGCCAAACACAATAAGCTCAAGTTCATCTTAATAAAAATATTTCTGAAGAGAAGAATACTAAGAATCTATAAATACTCATATCTAGATATTTCATATGTAGGTTATTTCATATATAGATATAAACTTGTACATTCAGACCACAGATTTGCTAAATAAACAGCAGTTACAATTAAGGAAAAAAATTGCAAAAAGAAGTTTTTAATGATTGGACAGGAGTTAAATACACTTTGGCATCTGGTTTAAAAATACTTACCTATTTCAAGAAAACCTTTGTTTTGAAACTCAGCATTACATTTAGTTTATTGCATTCTTATAAAAAAACTTTGGAATCTGATCATACAAAAAATTATTATTTTCCAAATTTTCACTTCACTAAGATTTATGAAGCTAAGAAAAGACATTTTAATCATATCTCATTGCCCTCAAGAACCTCTTCTTTGCTGCACACTTAAATTGTACAGGAAAAGTTTTGTGTTGAAAAAGAAATGCGAAGAGAATGTTGTAAAAAAAAAATTATTCTTTTAAGTTATATTACAACCCAGTGGAATCCTGAAAAGTGGCATCTCATGAAACTGAAAAAATCAGTATGTCCTGTTCCAACACTGGTGAGAAAAAAAAGTGAAATTCAATTAGATGGCTTGTGTGTCTCCAGTGATAAATCAGATACCACTTATTAATCCACAGTAAATAATATCACCTGGATTCTCTCATAGTGGCCCAAATCCTTAGCCCCTATATTTTGGCACTTGGTAGGATGTCCACTCTGCCTATGCAGTTGAGTTTTTGAAGATATTTTGTGCTTATGATATAATCAAAGTGATATCTTTAAAACTGTGTGCTCTGAGTGTTGATGACCAGGTCAAGGTTGTAAGCCCTGTCCTTTTAATTTGCCCTTCAGTATCGGTCCCAGTCAGACTGGGAGATCTGTCACTGTGTGTTGTGGCTGCCTCCTGTCCTACATGCTCAATGTTACAATATTTTATTTTTATTTTCTCATAAAATACTTGGAATCCATTCTTTGTTCTTAGACTATTCCTGAATTAAATAGCCTGTTAAATTTTCTTACCCTGCAGATTAAGGTGACTAGGTCCCTACTGTTCGTTGGTAAGGACCAACAAGGACATAGCAAAAGGAACACAAAAGGGCATCTAAAATAGTTGAGGGGATGGAACTCTCATCTGATGAGGAGAGACCAGAGTGTGTAATTAAGATTTTAAAAGTCCTGAGGAGTGAGTATGAATATATAAATTGCTAACAACCCTTAAATAATATGACTACATTGAAGCTGATAGCATACTAGCTTAAATGAGATTTAAAAGTTATTTTTTTACTTATTGTGTATCAAATTTTCAGAATTCATTGGCACAGGAGGTATAAGACCCCGGGCCCCAAGCTACGAGCTTATCGAAGGGGTTTTACTTTAAAAGTATACAAGTTTCAGATAATATCTGCCCTCCAGATAAGCAGAAGAACCTTCAGTTCTCTTAACACCCTAAGAGACAAGGCATAGGAGAAAAGCTTCACATATTTTCTCAGAGGGTGCTTTGACTGGTAAACTTTAGAAAATAAGAGTAATTGGCAAAAATTTAAAGGGTAGCAGTCAACCAAAATAAAGTATTCCTCAAAGCATTGATTTACCACGTGCTAATGCACACAGTTTAGCAAAATCCAATACATCCAGTCTCAAGCTACCCAAACATGAAGAAAGGAGAAGTAAAAAAAGAGAGAGAGAAAATGTGAAAATTAGACCTACTTCTGAAAAGTCCTGTGCAAGTCCAGCCAGCTGGCAGGGTTCAGTCAATCATGGAGAGGGCTGCACCCCATGCCCCAGGCAGGACTTGAGGTGTGCCAGCCAAGTCTAGGGCTGGGCCTTTGGGGCAGGGCAGTGCTCCCAGGCTGCCTCGGACTGATAGTTTTTCTGGGGCTGCCCCAGGAGACTGGCAGGAGCTGGGGTGTGGAATATGGCATTCCTTCACCTCCTTGAAATTTGACTTGTCCCTTCCCCCCACAACTACACCTGAGTTGGTCCAAGATGATAATTAATATAATAATCCAGTGTCTCAAGGGGATTGTAAAGGCAGATAGTATTTGCAGATTCAAAAAAGATGAGAAGTTTACCTTTCCATACTTCCAGTGTAAAGACTGTGGATGCTAGAGAAATTATGAAATAAGTTGTCTAAAAGCGCTGTCCGTGTTCCATCTCATTTTGACTTTTTGAAACAGAGTACCGCATGAAGGATCATCTTAAGGCAGGAGGGCACTTATGATGTCCTCAGTTGTTCAGCCTCTGTTCCTGTACCATTCTCTGAGATCGAACTAAACTATGTACCATTTAAAAACTTGTCAGGTAAAATGCAGAAATTACAGAAACAAAGTTAACTGGCTATGTATAATTTAATAGTACAGACACACTTAGGTGAAACAGCTTTAGAACTTGAAGAAAAAAGTAACATTCCATATTTACTTCACATCGCAGTCATGAACTAAAAATTTTACTTTCTTGATTCATAATGCAGTTCATGTTGAAGATGACATTAATTAAGAAAGAATTTGCCATGTAAATATGTATTTATCTTCAATAATCCATTTACTGATTTACATCTGTATGTTTTGTTAGAAAAAGCAGGTGTTTGTTTAGTTTTAAAGAATGAAATATAACTATATCAAGATTCACTTCCAGTGTAATAGATTAGGAAAGTATATCAGCAGATTAAAAAGAGAAAAGTAACATTGATTACCCATATTGCTGTTTGATAAAATTTTATTTTGCCTTGGTTTTTTTTGCAGATTGAAATACTTACATTTGATTTTGATTAAGATATTCTCTGTTTATTAAACAAAGGAGCTAGTAATAATCACAGAACCAAATAATCAGAGATTATAACATGGTATTAGAGCCATATAATTAATAATCTTATATTGCTCTTGCCTGATGAATATTTCTACTTCACTACAATAATTCCCTAAGATCTATGACGTTGTCATGTATCTATCTTGTCGCTCTAGTAATCATCTACCCCAAATCCCCCCCCCCCACACACACACAGGGAAGTGTAGCATTTTCAATCAGTCTCTCATTATACCTAAGCATTAAATTTACTTTTATTTATTACTTATTGTTTATAATAGCATGCACATGGCTGGTGTGTTCCCTGCAAAGAAGAGTCCCACCAAGAGGGGTTTACTTTTCAGTGTTGTTGGATGATATCAAAGGAACAAAGATGATAGAAATCAGAGAACAGAGCATGTACATAGAGAATGAAAGAGATGCAGTCAGGGACAATATCAGTGCAAGTCTCAAGGACGACCATAAAATGTTTGTGAAGGCACTTCATAAGCCAGAAAGCTGGATGGAAGACAGTTGAAGGAGAGAAAGATGTAGCTAATATGGCACTCTGACATGCAGGCAAGAATGAAGCTTGTTGAAGGCAAAGTGTGCCAAGGTGAAAAACAATATGTAGTACAGGATAGACAAGTGAGGTGGTGTTACCAGATGCAGGGTGGGAGACAAGGAGACAGGAGCTCCTGCATTTCCCTCAGCGGCAGTACTTCCCTCCAGAGGTGAGGTCTCGATGGAGGATAGGGTACATCAAGAATAGGAAATGGGGACAGAGGAGCACAGAGCTTTGGTAAGACCAGAACTGGGGAGCCTTGATTAAGTTTGGGCTGAGAAAGAGGCAACATGTAGCTACGGAGAAACAGAAAACAGAAAAATCACAAAGGCAGGAATCAAAGTTCAGGGGAAAACTACAATTTTGTCTTAAAAGTTTGCTATGGAACTGTTACTACTTCTGGAAATCATAGTCTCTCTGTGCCTGGTAGTCAAATGAAACATCATCCCCAGGATGGTCTAGTAAAACACTTTTGGGTGAAGTGTAACAACAATATCATCAGTAAATTCTAGGAGAAAGTAATGAACATGTAATGCCAGTGGTGTCTACCTTATGTGAGTTACAGCGACTGGCATGAGGAAGAGAGACGGGCAGTTACAGTATCTGGGACATGTGTGATATTTTTATGGCACCAAACTGAAAATGTGTGCCACTAATGACTATGAGATTGTATTATTTAAGGAGTTTACAGGGTTATTTTAGGAAAATATAAAGCTTTTATTTGTGAAGGTCATGCTGTGTTAAAGAAATCAAGCTAGCAGCAGGAATGCTACTTTAAAGCCAGAGGTGCTACTAGTCACAGAATAGGCATCTAACAGGTACACAGCTTTCTACCATCTCACACTTCCTTGAGAAGTCTACAAATTGAATTGATTTTTTTTTTTAGCTTTCATCATTATTTTGTACTGCTGACAAGCCAGCAGAAGTGAAAAAACTTTAAATAAATATTCTTGAACCTGGCTAGATTTTCAGTTTCACAGCAAACAATCTGTCTCTGATGGCCATTTCTTTCCTCCTTATTGTCAGCCTGTAGCTGAAAATGGAGATAAGAAACTTAGTTTAACCAAAGTTTAGTGATTGCAGCACTGGCTGAATTTCAAGGCTACTTTGCTTTGTCCTCATCTTTGACTGCAGAGCAAAGATGTCTTCTCCTGAAGTATATTGAAGATATTTATACATATATTTTTCCAACTATAGAAGTATATACATTTTGATTGCTTTTCAGATAGCCTTTTCCTAGCAGACTGTATCTTCATTTGACCTCCCCTGCCCTATCCGATGGACAACTTTACAGAGTTTGTAACAAGAAATTTATTTAATGATGAAATACTCATGAGGGCCTTATTCTGATTTCATATTCACCTGTCTAAATGAGGAGCACCTGTGCTGAAACCAAAGTAAAATCGGTATCAGCTGTCATCAGTTTTGTACCCTGTAACATAAATTCATAAGCTGGTACACCAACAAAGTTAAAGAGCTCTGCTTCAGCTGAAAGGAGACATTTTTTCAGTTATGTTTATTATCTAAGAAATTAAGAGTAATTAACAGTGAGGAGCATGACCAGAACTATTAGATTTCACGATATGATATAAAACTAATATTTTAATCTGTTTATTTTTCAGCAGGCTTCGTGCTTCAAAACTTAGTCAGGGAATAGTCATTTGCAATAATCTACCCACTCCAAAGATCAGAGGAACAAGAAAAGTGTGAGATGTACCTCCCACAAAAATTACCTGATGATGCCACAGGCAGTGTCCTATGCCTGCAAAATGTTCTGGCTCTGCTCATTTCCGTCAAGGAGATGTTGAGATTTAGCTCAGACCAAAGAAGGCCAAAGTTACACAAAGCTCAGGAGAATTATGCTAGTGTTTCTGTCCCCCGTCTGTATTAAGATGAGCAGGAAGTGATTTGCTCTGAGATACATCAGCTGCATTTGATGGCAGGCACTGCTGAGGTCACCAAAATTGTTCCAGCACTTAACATGACCTGTACAAAGTACTTATGTAAAATGAAGCCCTGGTAATTCTCACCACAGAAGAACCTTTTTTTATCAGTGAGGTAATAAGGCTTATTTTCTTTGAAGGGTTCATTACAACATAAGCATTTTATAGTGTTTCCTTAAATTATATTATAAACTCTTAATTTATATACTCTGCTAAGCCCTTCATATTCAGTGGCTCAAAGACTAATTTTTTTAATTTATTAAATTAACTTCATGGTCTGCACTGAAAAAATGTGATAAAATCAATCACTAACAAAGAATTAATAAGGAGCATTAAGAAGGTATTCATAGATAATACTGTGCACATAGAAAGCCCTATCTGGCATTAAAGTATCTCTTACCATAACAAAAAAATATTAGATAAAGATCGAGAGATAAAATCTGATCCTCAAATTCATATCTAATGATAGTGAAAGACTCAGAGTAAAACCAAGCATGCTTTGAACAACATCAGATTTTTTTCTATAATTTCTGAAGAGACTTGTAAGTGCTGCAATATTACAATTTTCTATCAATTTTTACTGCTATATGATTTTTTTCTGTAAGTATAGATGAAAAATATGAGATAGGTTTATGCATTATATAAAGACACCTGTGTACATTTTCTATTAGTGTTAGTTTATTAGTTTATTAGTGTTAGTTTATAGTATATTATTACATTGATAGTTAACAATTTTTTCTCTGGTGTGGCTATATCATTCTTCAGTCAAAAGAACAAAGATGATGGAAGATTTAGGAGCTGCATTATGTCAGAACAAACGGACAAAAATTTCTGTGTGTTATGTGCAGCGTCTTTGTGTTTGAGAGAAGCTGAATTGAATAAAAGGGCATGGTTCTCCAGCCACTGAACTTCCTCATAAGGTTACCAGACATAGCAGAACTTCCCTTCATTAGCTCAGAGGGTATGAAGAAAGGGGTCAAAAAGGTCACCTCCTCATAAAGGTTAGAGTTGCCTGCACTGTAAATTATCCATTATGTTGAATGCTTCATAATACCAACAGTCTTGTAGGAAACTTCTTATGCTACAGAAGGAATTTCTATGAATATTGGTGATCTCCTGGAAAAATCTTCCCTTCTGTATAAACTCTCTGAAATATTAGTTCAGAACACTATCAAATCAGTCACTTCCATACGTATTCTACAGACTGTAACTGAACTCTATTGCACAGGTATATCATATGGCTTTGATACTGACTGTATAAATTTTTTAACTTTTCAAAGTCAATACTGTTATCATCATCGTCTGGGGACAATAGAAATACTTCAGGCAGAAGCATCTAATTCATATTCTGTAGCAGTTTTCAGAATCAGAATCATGCAGAAGGCACCATGTGAATGCCACAGAAGGAGGTAGGAGCAATTTATAAGCAGATAAACACTTTGAGTATAGTAAAAGAGTTGACTGAGATTATTTCCTTTCTGCTGATGTCAGTTTGAAACACCAGATATAGAAAGAGATTGACACTGTACTGTTCTAGTGTCAATAGTCAATAAGTGAGGACACAAAGACTCTTGGTATAGTATCAGCCCTAGACAGAACAGGAAATTAATAAATAAATAAAGGGTGGAAGAGATTTTATGGGAAATAAACCTTGACAAACAAATCTGGCTATGTGGCTGGCAATTATAAGTTTGTCTGAAAAGGAAAATGAAAATGGTCAGACATTTGAAAAACACCGACTTAGTAAAACATGGCATTATGATACGAAATTGGCACTATTTAAGAATAGATTATATGATCTCCAATATGACTGCAAATTACACAGTCACAGCAATCTCAAAAAGGAGATTTCCAAGAGGACTGCTTTACTCCTGATTCTATTCAATATTGTCATCTCTGACGTGGAAGCTCATGTAAAAATTGCTACTGATGTGCAGATGGTAAACACTTGCAAAATGATAATAAAAGGATGAATACAATGCTAATATGTTTGTATAAGTACTTTTGAAATCTGAATCTTTTGGTGAACAGAATTAATTCAAACACTCATTTTAACATCACCATCTATGAATATTTTAGATGCAGCAGGGAATAAAGAAGTACACACTACTACATGGGTGTGTGTACATAGACAGACACTCATACATACCTAAGTGCAGTTTATACCAGGTTTCTGTGTCCATTTGTGATTAATTTGGGTGTATCAGACAGCATCAGAGCTCCAGTGACTTTATATTGACAGAAATTGGTAGACTAGTTCTGGTCCTTTTAGTAATATTGATAACTCAGTGAGTTTTATTCTGATCCATTACTGTTGCAGCTACATTCCTACCCACAAAACAGATGTGGGTACAAATAGTTGTTTTGTTTCAATATCTTGATCTAATCTATCACCTAATAAATGGTGAATTTCAAAATGGGCAGGGAACATCAAGACTTGAAATGGACTTGCTTTCCAAACTTGAGAAGTTCTATTCTTTAGGGACAAATGACTCCATGCACCATCCCATGCTGGGGGCTGATTGGTTGGAAAGCAGTTTGGCAAAGCAGACCCTGGGGGTCCTGATAAAGACCAGTTTGAACGTGATCCAGAGATGTGCATTTGTGACGAAGAAGGTCAACAGCAACCTGGGCTGCAAGCGAGGTGATCCTTCCCATCTCTTCAGCACTTCCAGATGTGAGGACACATCTGGAATTCAGTGCCCAGTTCTGGGTTCCTCAGTATGAGAGACATGAACATATTGGAGAGAGCCTAGTGAAGGCACATGAAGATGATTAATGGGATAGAACTTTTCTCCTATGAGGAAAGGCTGAGAGAGCTGGGACAGTTCTGCCTGCTGATGGCTAATCAGCAAGCCAAGCCTAATTTTAGTCTCCTGACTTTTTTTTGAAACCCAGGCAGGAGTCCTGTTAGTAGGAATACTGTTTATATGGGATTTGCAGTGCTAGGTTGCAGAACTGATGTCATTGGTGGCTGCTTTACAAGTCACAGCAATGAGTCCATATCAGAAAAGACAGAGGGATTTCATATATTCAGTATTTAAAGACTATGTTAGTGTTTCAATATGGACAGAGAATCAGGATGATTGATAATACCTGTAGCATGGAGGAACAAGAATGGAAGGCAAGGATAGCAGTAGATGCAAAACTGACAGATACTTTTCTACACAAAAAACAAAAGCAAAACAGTAAACTTTAAGCCATTTTGCATGAAAAAAAAAGTTTTCAACTTTAACGCTATTTTTCTCTGTCAAAGTTTGCATGTGTTGCTGTATTATTTCTAGATAGAGTATTCTCTTAGGTTAGAATTTTCAGGAAGATCTAAAAGTACTTGAAATAAAGGTTAATTGGATTTAGGTGTCTAGGTACACTGAAAACCTATTATGCTCATCTCTGTAATCTTTAACAACCCTTGAAAAATATTTTCCTACAGAGTGAATTGTTAGGAAGTTAAGGAGATGTAGAGCTAAGATGAATCTCATAAGTTTCCTGAATGAAAACTCATATTTTGCTCTCTGATAACCAGATCCTTAATGACATATTGTGCTGGTTCGGCTGGGAGAGAGTTAATTTTCTTCATAGTAGCTGTTATGGGGCTGTGTTTTGCATTTGTTCTGAAAATAATGTTAATTAACCCAGGAATACTTTAGTTATTGCTGAGTTTATGCCGTGTCAGGGCCTTTTATGCTCGTCTCGCCATCCCAGCAGTGAATAGCCCAGAAGTGCACAAGAACTTGGGAGGGGACCTTTTTTCAGCCAGGAAAGCTGAAATATGGATGATAAATAGTTTAAATCATAAGTTATTTGTTAAAACTGAGCACTGAAGCTACTCAGTTATTGACTGTTAAAGAGTTACTCTTGAAACAAAGTTACTCTTCTGAAGAGCAAGAGAAGACTTTCACCCCTAGCTTGATTTTATACAGTATCCACTTTTCATAAAAAAGATTGCAGTGAAATAATTTTGAGGTAGAGTTTATGGGTTATTGAGCTGCATAAATCCTAAAGGATCAGATTATCTGTGGTATTCTCTCTTTAATTCCAAAATAACTGTTTAAATGATGCTTCACAGAATCTGAGTGCCTTTTTGACCGGGTTGATCATAGACCAGCATCTCCTGCTGCAAACAAATATCTCTTTGCCATTTTCCACTACATGAAGGGAGACTGTACAGCAGCAAGAAGCAGACTCTTCCTAGAGGTGCAGGGTGACAGGACATGGTAAGCTGCTGCTCACAAATTGCAGCAAAAGTTCACAACTTGCAGGATGGAAGTTTGCAGCCAGGCATGAGGAAACTACAAGAAAGGTGAAGTCCCAAAAAAAGTTTCTCACAGAAGTTTTGGGATAACAGCCTCTGTTGTCCCAAAACTGAAGTAGATGAGCCCCATGACAAACTGATTTAGCTTTGAAGTCAACCTTGCTTTGAAATGACCTGTAGAGTACTTCCCAGTTGAATTTTCCTATGATTTTATGTACTCCTTTCCAGCTAGAGTGCTGAAATTCAGCTTTAATAAACAAAGAAACTGTTAATTTGTCAGAAATGTTTATATTTCTCTGTCACTAAAACAGTCAAGCTTTCCATATTCATTATTTGTTTTACTATTGGTACTGGTATATTTCCTCTTCTTATACCCAACTGTATGAACAAGTGTCTAGAAATTACTGGTGTTTTTATTCCAAAAAAGAAAATCTGCAGAGCCAGATACCACAATATCTACACAGTTATAAAAACAAACAACCAAACAAAAGGCTGTCTGGAGTTCCTACAAGTTTATGTTCATTTTTATGAGGCCTCCTTATGAAGTGGAATGTTAGAGAATTTTAAATAAAAAAGATTTTGGTAGAATATGTAGGTGTTGCTTTTAAATATGGAGATGAAATTTAGAAAGGAAATATATACAGGTGTACAGTATTTAATAACAGCAATATATTAGAAACTCTAGAATGCAAAGAACTGCCTGGTCCTAGTTTAGTCTCCCATTATTTTAAGCAAGACATTGGATAATGTCTCATAATGCTTCTAGTTTCTGTCCCCAAGATGTTTTGGTTTTGAGTTTGTTTCAGTTTAATTACCTGTTCTGGGAACTCCCACTGAAAGTGATGAAATGATAACATGTACCACCTCCCCCAAGTACACTGGTGTCAAAGCAAGTCTCCCAGAAATGGTTGCCTTCCCCAGAAAACTCTTTTCCTCACCTTTTATCGCTTAGCATGATGCCATATGAAATGGAATATCCCTTTGATCAGTTCAGATCCACTGTCTTGCTTATGACCTCTCCTAAATTTTTATGTATATCCCAGTTTACTCACTTCAGAGTCAATGTGAGGAAGAAGATAAAACCTTGACACTGTAAGTCCTGCTTGGCAGTAATAGAGTGATGGTGTGTTATCAACACTGTTTTCATCACAAATCAAAACCACATCACCATATGGGGTCTGACGGAGAATAACTTCATCCCAGTCAGATTAATTACAGGTATTCACCAGGTAAAGGACTTTACCAGATTGGATAGCTCCTTCAGGTGCTGTTAGATTGATTTTAACAATGCATTTATTGACCTATGCTATTACTTCATTTTGAAACCTGAAGGCTGCATCTGGAGTGCTGTGTCCAATTCTGGACTCCCTAGTTCAGAACAAGGAACTTCCCATCCCTGGAAGAATTCAAGGCCAGGCTAGATGAGGCTTTGAGCAACCCTGTGTAGTGGAAGTTGTCCCTGCCCATGGCAGGGATTGGAACTAGATGATCTTTAAGGTCACTTCCAACCCCAAATGGTTTTTGAATCTAAATGCTACTGTCAGCAGTACAAACAGCATAAAGCTTCGAGATCTCTTTTTGTAAAAGAGGTAGTGCTTTCTGGAAGTATGTTAGCTGTGATGCATAAACATTAAAGAGTTCTGGCATTAAATGGCATTTAAGGAAGAAGTAGTATGTCTGTTAAATATTGCTAAAATGTATTACAACTAAACCTGTGTTTTTCTTAAGAACGTGCAGTCAAGCCAATGTGAACATTGCTTTTCACTCTAACAGCTGCTTCACTGCAGTGTTTCACTCAAATCTTAAAATAATAGCAGAGTTAATAGTGTTGAAGCTTAGATGAAGATAACCTTACCTAGAAAATAAAACTAAACCTCAGTAGTATTTGTCTCATTGTTTACAAGAAACAGGTACTAAATTTATTTAAATTGGTTGTTTTGCCATAACTACTTAATCTGTCATAACTGAGTTTTAATGTTTGGATTTTTTTCAAGTAAAGCAGTTGTCACTGAATTTTTGATAACAAAGAAACAGCAGTAAACAGCCCAGAGTGACAAGGATAACAGCTGTTTTGAGTATAAATTATTGAATACCATATGTGAGAAATGAATCTTTTGCCTACTCTAGACAAAAATTTGTATTCAAAAATAAATAGAGGATGGATGTCTCTGGTAGTTAGAAATGTCCCCTCATAGGCTGCAAATGCATTTCAGTTTATTCCTTCACCTCACAGATGTGATCTATGATTAGAATAATGTTATTGCTGGGATTGTTTTGAGTGCTACTTACATGAGTGGTATGAAAAGTACAGGTTTAGAAGCATCTTTGTGTTATGCCTATTTAGTTGATTATCCTGCAGCAACCTAAGGCAATTTCTTTCTCAAAAAGCTTTAAATGTAGATAAGATGAAAAATATTAATATAAAATACACATAATAATACCTTAGTAAATTAAAATGAGGGATTCTTACTAATTCTTCCATTGTTTTGTTTTGACTTTTTATTGTCTTTCATTTCTGGATTTCCAGCTATGCAAGAACTGTTCCTTTACTCAAAACCTTTGTACTCCATGGAAGAAATGCTGGCTGCAAGGACCTTTCTTTTCTTCTTCTCTGGAAAAATGAAGTAATGACCTCATCTTTCTGATTCTCTGAAAAATCACCTAGATTGCTTCTCATTCAGGGAAAAAACAAAAGACACAGAAGTGAAATATATTAAGAGTGCTTTAAATGTATTTCAATGTATTTCAAACTCTACAGAAGATAAAAATCCTGGAGCACCTTGTGTTTTTTTCTTTTCCACAGTGCTCCAACAAGTTATGTCAAGGGACTAACAATGTAAATATTTTTCACTAGACGAAAATAGCAGAAGTTGTTGCTATACGATATCCTTCAGAGTTTGTCTAGGAATCATTATAAAGTTTGGAAGTACTGAAATTTCATTATTAAAGGTTTTGCTATTGGGGCAATATGCTAAATTTTTGTGGTAAATATACTGTCCCATTCACATTCCTTTCTATGTATTGTGTCTAAGCAGTAATTTCTTTTGTTTAATCATAAGAAATGTAAATGCAAGCCAAGTTTCATTATTCCATAACTGAATTACCCTAATATCATTTACATGCACAGCAGATCCTCATGGAAAATACGCTAAGGCACATGGAAAATAAGAATGTGATTGGTGATAGCCAGCATGGCTTCAGTAAGGATAAATGATGCCTAACAAATTTGGTGGCCTTCTGCAATGGAGTTATACTGGTGGCAGAGGGAAGGGCAATGACTCAAAGCATAACTACAGCATCAGGAGGTATCACTGTGGAGCCAGTTCTGTCTGCAAACACACATGTAGCACACATGTTCCACACAGGTTAAATTATATAAATTGTCTTAACTTCTATATACAGCATATGTTCCAGGTTAATTGCCTGTTACATTACCAAAGACAAAGATGAGTATATATTATCTGGTGTGTCAGGGAAGGGATTTTTTAACAAAAGAGTAAAAATATCTCTCATGTGGATTGTAATTCATATTTCCAAATAGAAAAAAAAGTAATTTACATCTTCCGCCACTATAAATAAACCAATTGGAATGAACTGTTACAGAAGTGGATTTAAGGTTATTAAAAAAAAATTTAAATAACCTAATGCAAATTAAAAACGTTTTGTCTACTGACTTGTAAAATGAAACTGTGGTCCCCCAAAGTTTACAGACATTTTACATCCTTAGCGGGGAAGTTAAAAATTTATAGATTTCATAATTGTTCAGGAGGAAAAAATCCCCACAGGATAAAAAAAAAAAAAATAAAAAAACAACAGAAAGAACCTTATAAATATTAAAGGATAAATTAGTAACACTTAAAAATATCTTAATAATATTCTTTTTTAGTAGTTGATTTAAAGATTAAGCAGCTTACAATTCACTGTACATCATCAACTGTGCAAAAATCAAAGCAAAGAAACCATCCTAATAATTTCTAAGAATAAAATCTGGTGAGTTATGAATGTGCATGAAAAAACATTTCAGAAATAAAAAAGGTAACTTAATAGGCTGAAGCCTATAGAGCTGAAAAATAATGTGTGAATCAAGTTGATGAAAACAAGAAAATCTCTGCTTATGTTTATTCAGTCAGGAATGCATATTTGTTGTTGTGACTGCTCAAATATATCTCTATGGAATTATATCTGAGTTACATGCATAATTGATTTTGACCCTCTATATTTGTCTCAGTGTTTGCTGATGTCAGAATTTCCTTTTCCAGTACAAAGATCACTGGACTTTAACTGAAGTTTTCCTCTGGTCTAGGTGGTGAGGGTTAGCCACAAGCTTTAGGAGGAAATGTTAATTTCACATTTTTCAGAGGAGATAATGAAAGAGTACAGAACTTATGGTTCCCCAAAACTGGTGCCTGCTCTTCTTATTGTTGTGTTTCTCAGTCATATCGAACACTATTTTAATCAATGCAGAAAAGGCTGAACTGGTCTTGTCCATCTGGGTATAGCTGGCAGATACTATTCCAAAGAAAACTTTTGTCAACATCTATACAGCAATTTATTATCAATGCTAATTGCTTAAATAGCCATAGTCTTAATTGTTGACCATGTTGCATTACAGAATACTTAAAAAGGACACTTAAACAATGAGATTAGGTTTGCAAATCATCCTGAAACTCTCATAATTAAAATCCATTTTAGCTCAGTGTGACAGATCAGGTCCCATCTGTATTGGGATAGATAGGGAACAAGTACTTTCTTAAATATTTAGTCGGAAGTAATGTGGGCCAGTAATCACTAAGAAACATATTTAGAAACATTGCATTAATTTTCTATATTTAAAGCTTAAAAATTCCCCCAAAAGTTCTCTCATTTCCAATTTCCCAGTCTACTATGGCTTTGCAGGAGAGAACAGCTGGAGTAGGACAGTTGAGCAGTCAAGGGTCTTAGTCATGTGTTCTGCATATGAGGTTTAAAGATTTTTCTGGAACATCACTATAATCTATAGAATTTTAAGCTGGGTGCTATTGTTATTGTCTTCATTCAACTGGTAACATAGGTTTCCAAAATGGGCTGCTGAAAGTAGATGTTAAAAAGCATTAAGAAATGCATTAAAAATGTATAAATAAAGATGACATTGCTATAGCTTTCCTTTCTTTTTTTTTTTTTTTTTTTTTTTTTTTTTTTTTTTTTTTTTTTTTTTTTTTTTTTTTTTTTTTTTTTTTTTTTTTAAATAAAATATATATGTGCCTTTTAATGAACTCCCAGGGACTCTAGGTCTAAGAATACTTTGAACATAGTAACTTTGATATACTTCTAAAATATTTCTTAGGTATTGTCGTGGTTTTGCTCTGGGTCAATTTTGCCTTCCACCCCCCACATAATTACTACTAGTTGAGAGAAGGTATTTGCAGACAAAAGAGAGACAGGATTTGGGGAAAACAGTATAAACATTTATTACTAGTAAAACAAAAACTATTAATAAATTAAAAACTAAAGAATTATATCTACAACAATTTTTTACTCAAGTTGAAGTGCAATATATTTATAGAAATACTTCTTCCCCTTTTATACTAGTCCAAGGAGAAGAAGTAGTCTCATTCTGTATCTTTGGAGTTCCAGCTTTCTCTTTTTCTCTCTCTAGTAACAGATTCTCAGCAGAAGCAGCACTTTTATTGCAGTTGGAACTTCTTCTCTTTCCCTCTTGTTTTGTGTTGGCTTCCAGGGCTGGGCTTACCCCTCTCCTGGGCTAAGACCGAAGGCTGGGGGTTACCCAGGTCCCGAAGGGTCTTCTTTCCATAGGCTTGCAAGGGGACACTTGCTTACTATGGATCTTCTTCCACAGGGTTACAGGGGATAATGGCTTAAGAGTTCACCCCTGTTTCCCTATGGAGGTCCCTCCCCATGGGAGAACAGTCTTTGATAGACTTCTTGGCATGGGTCTAGCATGAATCCACACACGCACGGATTCCAGCATCTCACATGGGCCATCTCGCTCCAGCATGAGATTTCTCAGAGTTACAAAATCTTCAACAGCAGTATAGATCCACACACGCACGGATTTCAGTATCTCACCTGAGTTATCACTGCTCCAGCACAGGTTTCCCTTAGGGTCACAGATCTCCACCAGGACTCTGCCTCACTTCAGTCCTTTTCATGAAGCCTCGGTTCTCTTTAGTACATCCACAGACTCTTCTATTAACTGCATAGGGGGTTTCCTTACTTTAACAAGCTTTTACAAGTAGCAGGGATTACTTTTCAGTCTTTTCCCTGCTAAGGAGAGAGAGTAGAAAGGCAGGGGGGAAACAAGCCTCCCCCCTTTCGCACTTTACTTTTCTTGCTGCAGTTTCAGCTGCCAGCTTCGACCTTGGAAGCTCCGTTATCTTTCGGCTGGAATTCTTTCACAGCGGTTTCTATCCAAGCAGTTCGTCTTTTAAACTTTTTTTTTCTTCACTCTCTTACAAGAGAGAAGGGAGGACTTCAGTGCTGCACCTGCTCCCCCCCCGGCCCAAGCCGGGGGAGGAGGGAGTCTGGCCCTGCTTGGGCCCGCTATTTCTCTCCCCTACATGGCTGCTACTCTAATTCCAACTGCGCCAACAACCTTCTCTTCCGTTTTCTTGAAGATGTAATTAGCAAAGGCGTTACTGGACTTCTGACTGGTCTTTTTGTCCGGAAATTACCTGGACAAAACTATCATCAGCCCCAGGGATGGGCTGAGGGGCAAAACCACGACAGGTATTTAACCTGATTTAAAGTTGTTTGGCTTTTGCTAGCTAGTTCCTTTCAAATATTTCGGATTTCAGGGATGCTTGTTGTTTCATTTCTGTTGTTCAAAACTTGTTGTTTCATGCTTCCTTACTAATAATTTTTAAAGTAAAATCCTGAAAAATGTGCTAGAGCTAAATAAAACATGCATTGTGTAAGATTTTTCTCAATGAAATTTTCAGTACTTCAATTTCTTAAAAATGTTATTAAAATTTTGCTGAAGACTCAATCATAACAAATAAAAAATAGTCCTTCCATTCTCCCCATCACTGGAAAATATAAAGTAAGAGATAGAATACTGGAACTAATATCAGGATCTTTTTGGATATGGGTGATTGTTAGAGTGCCAGAAAATTTCATGAAAAGGTATATTTGTCTGTAAAGTCAATTAATTCTCTGAAGGGTCTTTTTATTTTTGAAAAGAAAAAGCTACCAACCTCTAATACTAAATACCTCACAGTGCCTCTTAATGGCATATAAATTCTGATTGAGAAAGTTTGCAAGGTATCCTCATGTGTGACACCACAAAAACCTCCAGACAGTTGGCTGAGATAAATAGCAGAATACTCTGTAATTTTTTTAAAGTGCGTTTTCACCCATATTTTGCCATGAGCTTAATATGCCTTTTAGAGTTATAATTATCTAAGGTTTCTGAAGCCTTCTAAAATCTGAGTTTTTATGGAAAGTGTAGATTATTCTTTCTAGTCTGCATTGCATTGTGTTTCTTTTATGGCATTATTTATATATATATTCATTTATAGCACTCTTTTACTACCTAAATTCTCTGTTTGCTACAGATTTACTCCAGCCAGAAATCTCAACAATCCTCTGTTATCCTCCTTTCTGTCATGGTTTAATTCCAGATGGCAACTAAGCCCTCACTCACTCCTCTCCAGTGGGATGAGGGAGGGAATTGAGCTGCAAAAGCGAAAAACCCATGGGTTAAGATCGAACAGTTTAATAATAAGAAGAATAAAAACAAAACAATAATAATAATAATGAAAAGGAAAATAACAAAAAAAGAGAGAAATAAAATCCAAGAAAAACAACTGATGCAAATGAAAAACAATTTTTCACCACCAGCTGATGGATGTTCAGTCTGTTCTCAGGCAGTGGGCCCCCAGGCAGCTTTCCCCTTAATTTAAATGCTGAACATGATGGTTTATGGTATGAAATATCCCTCTGGTTAGTTGGATGCAGCTGTGCCAACTGTGTCCCCTCCCAGCCTCTTGTGCATCCCCAGCCTCTTCACTGGCTGGGCACCTCAAGAAGCTGGGAAATCCTTGATTTATGGAAACTCCTGCTCAGCTACAATGGAAACATAAGTGTGTTATCAACTTTATCCTCATCCTGAATCCAAAACAACACTGTACCAGCTACTAGTAAGGAAATTAACTCTACCCCAACCAAAACCAAGTCACTTTCCCAGATGTTTCACTGAATGCATATATTTAAGCCATTAATGTTTTATTTGAGAATCTCAAATTTGCTGGCAAGGTAAAACATTCGTGTAATCTTGACACCTAACAATTCAGTCTATGAAATAAATAAACAGAAAATATGCAGACAATCATAAAGGTATAACTTTTAGAGGTGAGAATGGTTGCAAATAAAAGTGATTTTTTCTATATAATAGTCACATTCTCAATTTGGTACCACGAACGGTAAAAAACTACTGTTTGCCATGCTTGAATATGTAAGATTGTATAATACGTAAATTTATGTCACTGTAGCCTATTTGTCGAGGTTTTATCACAAACTGGAAAAAAAATCCTGCCTTGCAGTGGCTGCAATAGCTGGAACATATGGAAAGGTAGGGCAAGGGAGGAAAAGGACAGGTAAGAGGAAGGAGACAATGCAAGAGGGAACATTCCCATTCTTCAGGTTTACTTTCTCATTTTGACATACAGAATTATGCTCTTCAATTCCAATGTACACCAAAGCAACTACTTCACAATTCACAGACTCCAAGTCATTGATTTGACAAATATTACCCCAAAAAACACTCTGTAAAATTAAAAAAGCCAAAAAGCCAATTTGGATGAGAAGGGGGAGATGTGATGGAAAGACTGGATGTTGGGGGAGAAGGGTGTAGGGCTGAAGGTAAAAAATAAACAAACAAAAAAACCTCCAAAACTAACACCCCCCCAAAAACCCAAACAAACAAAACCAAAAAACAAACAAATTAAAAAGAAAGTGTTTTTAGCCAGCATTTTGTCTTAAAATTTCTAAATTTTTAAAGCCACCCTATGAACAGCAATAGCTCTAAGAGGCCATTCCCTCAGTGTGGTGAATAAATATAGACTGCTGGGATTTATACCTTTTTTTGTGTAGTTTCTGGTTTTGGCCCTGTATTAGAGACAAGTTATTTTCCACATGGGAACCAGGAAAAGAATAATAGGAGATTTAAGAACAAACCACTTGCTTGAGGCAAAGCACCTTCTACTTCTTAGGTTATTTGATTGACTTTTTCAGGTAAATGACTCATGATGTTCTTGCAGTAAAATAGGTTATGGCATTGATCTATCAGTAACATCCGTTTTGCCTTCGCCTCCTCCTCCTTTTCCTGCAGAACATATAGACACTGTATTCTGTTTTGGATGAGAACATGCAACTTGACAGCCAATACATGTGAATCCCCAACAACAGAAAAAGTAAATACCTACTGACATGAATTCATTCTTACATGGGATAAGATTTATCGTCTGTCATGTTAGTCATTATTTCATCTGAGCCTAATAAGGTTCTCAGGTTGATATGTTACTCATTACAAGGACACCAGCTTTTAACCAGGAGAATATTTAAGAATGCACTATTAATAGTAGTGAGATATTAGGTGAATTAATTAATAATTCAAATTCTCATTTATTGGCTTAATAAATAGCTTTTTTCTGAACACTTGGAATACAGACCAAATGTAAGAGTGCTGATCTAGTTAAATGTAACAATGAAGATCAGTCCATTTATACTTACCCTCACCACCACAGTATCTACGCACTGAGCCATTTGACACATGCCTGCAGTCACCAGGAGAGTGGCATTAATATGCTTTCTCATTCCTGCTGTCACAGCATTGTTCCCCACCAGCTGGTAATGGCCTGGTGGCTGGGGAGCATGACATAGTAGCTAAAGAAGGAGACATGGGTCTCTCACTATGGCAGTGGCATGTCAGGACAGCATCTCTTACCTTAATGTTGTGTCTAAAAGTTTTCTACTATTTCCTTGCATCAGGGTCATGAAACCAGCCATCAACAGATTCAAAACTCTACTGAGGTAAACACTGATGGGGGACAGACCTGACTATGACTATTTAAAGTATAATTTAAAATGTTCAATAGGAAATTGTAAGCAGGACCATAGGACTGTTCAAGGCCAACTGGAGTAAAACCTTCTGAAATGCATGTAGTGTTAATACTGGTCTCTTGGCACCAACTGTATCACTCTCATATGCATTCCTGTTGGGGTACATCTCTTGTCAGTGTAGAGAAAGCTGGGCATGTCTTGCACGCTTATTGAGGTTGCAGCAGAAAAGTAGTAGTCTTGATTCTTCTTTCAGAGAATTTTAACCCTTGAAATCAGTCAAACTAGGCTGGGGTGAAACTGGGATACTAGAAGAGCAAACCAAATTCAAGATTAAAAAAAGACAGAACAGACTTTCTTATTTTGTAATAGTTATATCTCAGATAGAAAAATTCACAACTATGCCTCTGTGTGTGATTAAACCATTATTATCTTACATAAGGGGAAAACATTTAAAAACAAACATAGAGCCTGAATTATTAACTATTTCTCTGTGAATCATAAATTATTTCAGTTACTAGTAAGCAATCATTTTCTATTTCGAAATAAATTGTTAACAACCTCATAAAAATGTCATTGCAAATGCCGGATAATTGAAGGCCTGGAAGGAGGATCTGGGGAACAGATCTGCTGCAGGCGAAGATTATGGAGAACATCATCTTGTGTGCCATCATGTGGAATGTACAGGACAACCAAAGGACCAGTTCCAGCCAGCGTGGCTTTATGAAAAGAAGTTCCTGCTTGACCAGACTTATTCCCCTCTACACATGACAAAGCAACCTACATAGTGGATGAGAGAAAGGCTCTGGGTATTGTCTACTTTGATTCCAGTAAAGCCTTTGACAATGTTTCACACACATTCTCCTGGAGGAACTTGCTGCTCATGGCTTGGACAGGTGCACTGTTTGCTGGGTGAAAAGCTGGTTGGAAGACCAGGCCCCAAGGAGTTACATCCTGCTGGCAGCCAGTCACCAGAGGAATTCCCCAGGGCTCAGTATTGGGGCCAGTTCTATTCAATATCTTCTGAGATCTGGGTGAGGGGACTGACTCTCAGTCAGTTCATAGATGACATTAAGCTAAGTGAGAGTGTTGATCTGATGGAAGGTAGGAAGGTTCTGCAGAGGGATCTGGACTCGACGGGCCAAGGTCAATTGTATGAGTACTGGATACCGCATTTGCATCAAAACAACCCCATGCAGAGCTACAGGCTGGGGGAAGAGTGGATGGAAAGCTGCCTGGCAGAAAAAGATGTTGGGGTGCTGGTCAACAGCCAAATGAACATGAGCCAGCAGTGTTCCCAGGTGGCCAAGAATGCCAATGGCATCCTGGCATGTATTAGCAACAGTGTGGTCAGCAGGAACTAGGGAAGACATTGTCCCTCTGTACTCGGCACTGGTGAGGCTGCATCTCAAATCCTGTTCTGGGCCCCTCACTACGAGAAAGACGTTTATGTGCTGGAGCATGTCCAGAGAAGGAGGTGGAAAGGGTCTGGAGCACAGGTCCTGTGAAGAGAGGCTGAGGGAGATGGAGTTTTTTAACATGAAGAAAAAGAGGCTCAGGGGAGATCAGCTTATCCCTGGAAGTGTTCTAGGCCAGGCTGGATGAGGCTTGGAGCAACCTGGTCTAGTGGAATGTGTCCCTGTCCATGGAAGGTATGTGTTTGTGTGTGTAACTTTATGATCCTTAAGGTCTCTTTCAATCCAAAGCATTCTGTGGTTCTATGTCAGCCTGATAAAATGAGGAATGTCTGCACACTTAATCTGCTCAATTACTACACTTATTTTACCCTGTCTAGCCTGCTGTAAAATCGGTGGAAAGGACTAAGAAAACATGAAACAATTAATTTACATTATCAATTAGCATGAATGCCAGATGCAATCACACAATCTTTAAGCTACTATGTATTCAAACTTATGCACACACCTAAGGGTTTTGAAAAATCTTTTTGATAGATTGTTTGTGCGTTTATTTATTTAAATGCCAAAATAGCTTAAGATTTGACTTACAGTACTTATTGGGGCAAGATTCCTAGTATTTGCTATGATATTGTTAAGAGACCTATGGCACAAACTTTAATTATATGATTATACTTACAAGTACTAGAATAGACAGCTGTCAAAAAAATGTCTCCTCAAGTGAGAAATACAGATGAGTCTGTAAGTGAATGAATTTAGCCACTATTCTATAATATTTCCATAATTAAATTCCTACCTCCATCAAGGAAAAGAAATGTGTTTTTTCTGGTTAAAGTATTTTTCACAGAGCAAATCTGATCATTCCCTAGATTAAATTGAAAGTATGCAAAAAAGCAGAACAGAATTTAAAGATTCAGTGAATATAAAGAATAGCTTAAATATGGGTGTGAGGTTTTTTTGTTTTGAAAAATACCCATACAGCCAAGTTCAAATGTCCTGCAGAAATGCAGAAATTTAATCGCACCCTTTTACCTCTTCTTGATATTACTATCCCTTATTTTCATACCCATTAGGTTACCACCGTAGACATAGTAGACAGATTAACCAAGAATCCTCTGCAATTTTTGTCAGTGTTGATAAAAGTGAAATTTTTGAAATAAGATTTCAGAAGTTGCACAAGGCACAAAGTGCAAAGGTTTCACTTCAAAGTAGAAACCCTTGTTTTACCATTTCTGTGGAGTGGATTCTAGTTAGCTCAAGCTGCATTCAGTCTGTGGCCTCTGCAGCACCCCGAGATGCCCCAGGAGCCTTTCTGCAAGCCATTCTGAAGACTGATTGCAAACCTGCTCAGTACCAGCTGTCACTGATCCTCCCAAGCCTCTTGGAAAGCCACCTTACTATCATTGCATGCAATATTTAGCAGTTGCAGGGCCCCCAGAGAATTATTCACATTCTGCAAAGCATCTTTATAAATACTCTAGGGTTAGTAACAGAAGATACAGGAAAAAACCAACAAACTTGCAACAAACACTCCTCATCAAACCTGTGTTCATGTCCTGCAAGCTGCATATAGAATGGATAGACTCTTCAGTCCTTCTTCTGCTTATTGGCTGCATAAAAGTATCCCAAATATTATTCCTGTTCCCTCCTTCAGTTAGCTCACTTAGCAATAATAGTTTTGTTCCTGTCTCCATCCAAGAGATGACACATTTATTAGCCCTAGCTCTATTGAAATGCCAAGAGCCAGATGCTCAAGACTCAAGTAGGAAGATGTGATAGACCAAACTTTGCTTAAAAAAAATGATTGGGCCCTGTAATGTATTGTGACCCTGTTAACCTGGGACTGATGTCTTAAATAAAGTGTTTTCAAGTCAGATGAAGGGAAAGGTAGATGAGAAGCAGATCCTATAGTGGTGGGGTAATGTTTTTTATCATGCCAATTTCCTCACTTCTGATAAAGTGCAACTACACAGTCACAAAAAGCAGGGCCAAACAGTGGTCATGTAGAAGAGACCACAAAATCACTAAAGCACCCTGTGACTCATTTCCAGAGTGTTGCATCAGACAGTGTAAAACCCTTCTCCAGGGCATTCCCATGTAAGCCTGCACATATATAACCCATAGAACTCTTTGTTGCAAAGGTCCCCACCCCCAGTGGAGGTCATTACTCTGATCATCCACATCAAAACTGCAATGATCAAGTGTCATCCCTGGATCCACAGGTAGTGATATTTTTCCACTATCTACTCTTGTCCTTTCCTTCTCTTTCTTTCTTTGCCTTATATATTTTCTTCTTCGTAGTATTTTTATACTTTAATAGAAAAGAACAAAAATGGCTGCATACTTCCTTTCTGCTGCAATTAAATGGTTTTTAAATAGCCCGGCCTGATATAAACACTGGCCATGCAGTTCACTCTAATTCACCCCAAGAGATCTATTAACAAGAACCTTAGTTACCCTGCCACAGAGACAGATCATAACAGAATATCATCAAACTTGATGACTTTTTGACTTCTATCTTGTATGAAATCAGATGTGCAAGTATGAAACTTCACTCTTTTTTCCAGAGGCTTTGAATAAGAATGATAGTTATGGATATCAAGATGCAGCCCAGTGAAATATGAGCCTGAAAGACAATTTCTTTGTTTCTAATCAGATGAAAAAGTGAGACATAGCATTGCATAAATGTGTTTTATTAAAATGCTATTTTTGAAGAGTAGCACATAATTCAAAAAAGGATCAAGTTTCTTCTCAGAAAACTAATTTGATAGTATGATTTGTTTTAAACATGCCCCCAATTGTTGTTTAAGTGTTTACTGACATATAAGCTATTACTGTTGTTTTTTTCTATCAGATTACTTTGCTCCCTTTCTGGTTTTCATACCGCAAAACAAAAACATTAGAATGCAAAATATACTTAAAATTAACTACTTGAGTTCACCTGCTGTATATACTTTCATTATTCAGGAATATCTCACAATATTAGGTCTCAAACATCTTAATCTTTTCAACACAGCAAAATAGCAAGACTATATGCATTCAATATTTTTTCAACACGTTTCTTAAAAAGAGAAAAAGACACATTTCCCTTCCTTAGGAAACAGTTCTATTAAAAAAAAAAAAAAGAAGAAATGCAAATTTGATTATATGAAAATTGGAAAGAAAATGAAATATACCCATTTTGCAACTAAACAATGAGAAAATCCATAAAATAAAGTCATTTTTGACTGAAACAAAAATATTGTCTGTAATTGTATATATACATTTTAATTATAAAACATTAGTGGTTATTGGCATGTCTCTCTTTCTCTGACACATTCTAACTAAAAACTGGCATAACAGATAGGATTACTGGACTGGGGGATTCAGATGAGAGAAAGGGGCAATAATCCAGCTCAAAGCCTGAGGAAAACAGTGCAGGTTCCTTGGCTTTCCAGAGAGGTCCTATCCAGGTATACAGTAATAGATGCAGGTACATCAGGGATTGAGCTGTGAGGAACTCAAGAAGTGTGTGCAGAAAATGTTTATTAGCTGAAATAAGAAAGAAAAAGCAGACAACTGTTGGATACACCGAAACTAAGAGTCTCAGGCTGCACAGAAGTGAAGCAAAATGACTCATTCAGTGAGGAGTAAGGCTCTTTATAACGGAATGCTATACAGAGGCACAGTGGGGACTTCCTGCATCCATGTGCCTACTGAAATTGCAGCAAATCATTGGTTTAACTTTAGGCCAGTAATGACTTTTATTTTGAGGCAGAGACTCACAAATACTGAGTTTGCAACTGTAATTGATTCTAAACACAGCTTAATGTGTGTGTTTTTAACTAAAACATATATGGACCTCTATGCAGTTTTATCAATTTGCATGGAAAAGAAAGTGACCTCTTTGGAAGGAACTTACATGAGAGGTTGGAGAAAAGTTGTTTCTCACAGCTTTTTCCCTTCTGTGGACAATGCACTTTAGTACAAGTATCAAAACAACTCATAAACTGTTCATCTTTTGCTCCTCCTTCCAAGAGAAATTGTTATTGCCTTGTTCATATGGATTCACTGATTTAAGAGCACAAAGACACTTCTCATAGAAAGAGTGAGAATGCCAAATATTTGTCAGAGAGTATTAGGTAATTAAAGCTTTTCCTGTGTCTTGCTTCTGAGGGCTGGTAGTGCCTTTGTATTGCAAAGTAGCTGCACAAAGGAAGACACCAGCAATAAAAAAAGCACATACATATGTTGCTCAAATTTCAGGAAGAAAGATCCAAAGGAGTTGGTGAGAATTTGCAAGTATATTCTTTTTGAAAGTATTAAATTTTGTGGTCTTGATTACCAAACATCCCATCTCATCAGACAGTGAATTTCTTAGCATATATTCTCAGATCAAAGACACTGACTCCCACCTACTAAAACAGTACATCATCAGGACTCAGAAAAACACAGATAAATCCCTTGAGTGCCCTTAAGCAACACTGTTTCTGCATTCTGAAAGCTCTTCATATGTCATGTAATGCTTTCCAAATCATCCAATCCTTCTGTGGCTGGATTAATAAAGGATTCATGTATATAAAAATACACAAATATGTAAATAAGCTTCTGCATTATCCTAACAGGGTTAGAGAAGGAACTACAGTATTTGTAATTGAGAGTTTGTATGTTTTCAGGTTAGCAAGTAAAATTGCTGAAAATTGTTATCATGTCCATCTCTATAAAACAATGTATCTGCTTTTGTTGACTGCCAAAAGCATAGTGGTGGTGGCATGTGAGTTGCTCTTGATGGTCTTTGAAATTCTTTGAAATTTCTTTGAATTTCTTTATAAACAGCCTAGAAACTGTGCCAAATCCATGGGGTTTCCATGTGCGTGGTGAAGACAGGGCAGCTGAGCATCTATAGGATGTATGACAGCTGGATCTGACTGTTCAGCATGATGTATACTGTGGTAATGCAAACAAGCCGGGTACATCTTCATTTCCACAGAACTTCCTTTTGATTTGAGTAAGGCATATGACAGGAAAACTATCTTTCTGGTATCTTAGGATAGTATTCTTTTCATTGAATGTAAGCCATGTCTATTGACCTCAGTGAAGCATGTTGTAGAACAAGGTAGAACAAGGTACTGCAGGAAGAGTTTAATAGTTTCAGTTGCAGAGGTTTATTTTATTTACATCCTGGAACATGAAATAAAAATATTTTATTTACCAGAACTATCCTGTAAAATGTATAAAGTAGGCTACTCAAAGATACTGGCAAGTTTTCCCACCCAATGAGCTTTCAAACTCCAACTTGCCACTTTTTTCTAGATACACCCATTACTACATAAGTTTCAAGCAGTGACAAGATTTTTATTTATTTACAAATTTATTTCATCGATTCATAGAAGCATTTTGGTTGGAAAAGACCCTTAAGATCATTGAATCCAACTGTCCAGTTTGTTTATAATGTGGAAGAATGTCTGGTAAGATGTTTTATCCCAGATCTCGCACAAACAGTCACTAGAAACTATAGGGTTAAGTGTACTTTTATCTACTTTTTTAAAAACAGTTTATTTCCTGAATTCACTTTCTTTCCTTTGGCAAAACAGTTTTCCAACTGACTTTGCCATATAACTGTATAGACTCTTAAGAGGGAATTTGCTCCTGAATTTATCTATCAGCATCACAGATCTTTATATCTGGACAGGTCAAACCACATGCTCATTAGTCCATGGACAGATGCTCCTAGAGCAAATTCTGAAGTCCTCTTTCAAAACTGATGTAATGAGATTGCAAGTTCAAACAATTTTCTTCCTAGAGGGCATAAAGGTGGTAAGTTCAGATATATGCAGTTCATCAAAGGAATATTAGGATAAAATTTTGATTAGTATCTATGGTATTCAGTGTTGTTAACTGGAATTTATAATGCCAATTCCTCTGGAAATCTTTGAAATTTTCATCTGCAGACACTGAAGCTGCACTGACTTCTGAGTGCTCTATAAGGTTAACCCCATTCAAACCTCAATGATATCTTTAAAATGTAATCATTTCATTTGAGACACCTGCTTTTTTTCTTTTTTTTTGGGGGGGGGGCAGAGGGCATTGAGAGAATTTATTGGGCAATTGGGAACCTAGTTGTTGTGAGAGTGGTGGATAGAATATTCTAAATCATGGCATCATGCAAGCTTCCTGATTCTTGGACATTGGAAGTCCCATCAGTTCTAGTTCAAGCTGCTGAGTAATAGAATATTCAAAGCAACTGTAGACTTACTGACTCTAAAATATGTTCCTTTTTATCAACGTATTAGTCAAGTTTACTTCAAAAGAAAATGTCATTCTCAGCATCTGTTACATCTTACTGGTGGATTAAGTTTAGCAAAGGCAAGTTATTTTCATGCAGTTTTAACATGTAGGTTATTAGATGCAATCAAGTGTACAAGCAGAAGGGATATTCTGATGAGAAGTCAGAAGTCTTGAGAAATTACTGTGATTGTGCATGAAAACTGAGGTCATGCCTAGAGATAGGTTTGTTTTAATGATCTGTCACTTTCTGTAAACCCACATTTCAGGTACTACGAACCATATATGACTGCATGAGAATTACCTTAAATGTTTTTTGGTATTATAGCTGTAAATATCAATGAGCTTACGAAATAAACCTACTTGTGAAATATGGACTTTTTACTTAAACTGTATTAAACTGTTATATCCTTCACTATTACTTATCCTCAGAAAATATATACCAGTAGCTACCAGGAACAGAATCACTTACAAACATATTTCTTGATGACTGGTTTGTTTGCTAAGCCATCAAAATCAAAAGCTGTGGTACTCACCCTTCATTTCTCTGCAGCAGTCAATGACGTCAAACAGAATTTGTTCAGTGGCTTCAGACTGTGGCCAATTGAGCTTCCTACCCTTCTTGATATGTGCAGGATCTTCTGGGTAAAAACTCTCTGAATTGCTGATTACATTAAATTCTCTTCTCTGTTTAAATATTCTCAAGTTGTAGCGTTGATATACACTAATTCAGCAAAGCTTTTAATTAAGGTTTAGCTTATGTGCAAATGCTGGATGACAAAACCGCCTCCAAAGTTTTAATCAGCAAATGTAATTCATTATGGCATCTCTGTGAGTATTGATTCAATCTTAGGGAGCCTGTTTTCTTTTCTGCAAATGCAGGACAACAAAAAGTAACTTTCTGCCATGGGTTGTTGATGGCATAAGGCACTGGTTTTGATTACAGAAGAGATTTTCTGAAATTATAAAAAGAATAGAAGCTGACTCATTAACTGGAAAAACAAGTGAGTTTATATGAGTTCCCCTAAGAATCATATCTTTTACAAGGTTTTTGTTCCAGGCTTGGAAATGAAGATAATTTTACTGTTAAGGAAGAGTTAGAAAGAAATTCAGAATAAATTCCAAGAAGAAAACAATTAATAATTCAAGACAATTTCAGTGTAAATGCCCCAGTTCCTTGGTGATTTATAGTTATGACATTAGTCTTCTAAAAGGGGTAGGTAAATAATCCAATCTAGCTTTTAGCCAGTTTTTTCCATCCTTCTCTTCATTGCTTATTTGCTCAAACACTCTTTTTTAACAGGCCTGCTCCCTCTGTCAGCCTATGTTGCAGGTGGTTAAGGTGAGCCTGACAAGGTTCCTCTGACTAAACACAGATGACTCTCCACTGTAGAAGTTGTACCATTGCTTCCCCCACAGTGCTTAAGACAGACTTGTTACCAGGTCTGTGTGGTTTATGTTGGGATGGCTACAAAGAGCTCGGCTGATATAGTTCCTCACTCAAGACATTTGTCCTACCATTGCACAAGAAAGGTGATAGCATTTTAATCTTATTCAAATATCCAATTAAAGGAATGCCTCAGGTAATTTAAATGACCGAGTTAAAATCCCCTCTGTAATGTTTCATGGTAACTTGTGCGATGCAGTGAGGTGTCACCTTGTGTTAAGAACTATTTGTCACAGCTGTTTAGTCAGTAATGTTTGGCCTTCTCTAAGATCCTGCTCTGCTCTGCACTGGGGCAGCCTCACCTTGAATATTGTGTGCAGTTTTGGTCACCACAATATAAGAAAGACCTTAAGCTATTAGAGAGTGTCCAAAGGAGGGCAAAGAAGATGGTGAAGGGCCTTGAGGGGAAGCTGTGTGAGGAGCAACTGAGGTCATTTGGTCTGTTCAGCCTGGAGGAGACTGAGAGGAGACCTCACTGCAGTTAAAAGTTCCTCGTGACGGGAAGAAGAGGGGCAGGCACTGTTCTCTTCTCTGTGGTGACCAGTGACAGGACCTGAGGGAATGGTCTGAAGCTGTGTCAGGGGAGGTTTAGGTTGGATATAAGAAAAAGATTCTTCACCCAGAGGGTGGCTGGGTACTGGAACAGGCTCCTCAGGGAAGTGACCACAGCACCAAGCCCGAGTGTGTTCAAGAAGCATTTGGACAATACGCTCTGGTACATGGTGTGACTACTAAAGATGGTCCTGTGCAGGGCTTAGGGTTGGACTCGATGATCCTTGTGGGTCCCTTCCAACTCAACATATTCTGCGATATGCAAACCAACTTGGTAGGCCAGTTCAGAAATCTGGTCTATAAAGAAGCATAAAAAACAAAGTCAGACTCCTAAATGTGCTAGAAAAGAAATGCCAAACCTTTTAACCTTTTTTAAGAAGAATTAAAGTTATGACAACATGGAGAGGAGAATAATAAAGAGAATGAATCTTGTGGAAATTTGGGGTTGCCTTTTCTCCTTCTTGCTATGTGGTAGTTAATATTTCATGGTTTCAGACCCCATTTGTAGCAATTGTTTTTGCATATTTTTTTAACTGTATCAAAGAAATAAAAATCTAATTTCTCCACCAGAAATATTATTATGCTGTTGTGGATAATAAAAGGAATGGCTTGACTTACAGTACCAGGTATATAGTCTGCATATACAGTTTTCGTAATGTCAGTAACTCAAATTTAGAAAAGTCAGACTTGTTTGTTGCTTTGCAACAATGTTCCCTGATGCACTGAAGTGTGTTCAGAATAAACTGTAGTGGAAGAAAAACTTAAATTTCTGTTTTTCCTCTCTCAAACCCCAATATATATCAGATTTGTTTGGAATTTTGTTGATTAATATGCTCATTCCTTTTTCTTTACTCTTTGAGACACATGTAATATTCCACTCATCTCTGGCATCTCCTTTTCTGAATAAAGAAAAGTATAATTCTGATCTGTCAGAAGGAGTTTTAATGCTCAAGTCTACACTACAAGAGGGAAAAAGGTGTTTTTGTGGACTTGAAAAGACACTTTTAACAAACAGCTACTAAGGAGATGAATCATTCTAAACCCCAGATGTAATGAATTGATTTGTTGGAGGTGAATTATGTTCCTCAGTCAAGCTAGAACAAGTATTGGCACAAAGGAGTTTATAGGTATTCTATACCTTAATTCCTACATGCCACCCTCAGACTAAGAGAGAGAGAAAAAAAAAAGGAAAAGAAGGTGGAGGGGAAGGATGTGTAGTCTATGGGCACTCTTTTCATGATGAACTAAGGTAATATGTATACT
>NW_020955453.1:312509-316136 GCF_003031625.1 Empidonax traillii | reverse complement strand
CTCAGTCAAGCTAGAACAAGTATTGGCACAAAGGAGTTTATAGGTATTCTATACCTTAATTCCTACATGCCACCCTCAGACTAAGAGAGAGAGAAAAAAAAAAGGAAAAGAAGGTGGAGGGGAAGGATGTGTAGTCTATGGGCACTCTTTTCATGATGAACTAAGGTAATATGTATACTTTGAATAGCAATAAGTTTTAAACTGTATCTTTTCCAGACACTAATATCAGTTAAGATTATTTTCTTTTTTTGCACTAGAAGAAGTGAAATCGTATAAACAGAAAATTTTTAGACTGAGTAACATTTATGTCAGTTATTACTGTAGCAGTAAGTAAAAACTTGGAAAAAATCACTGATGCTTGTGAGAGGAACACATTGTAGAAGCACTAATAAAGACTATTCCTCTGAATTTGTGTCAGAGTCTGTGTGTATTGTGTCTGGCTGAGATGCAGTTCATTTTCCCCAGAGAAGCCCACACAGAGCTGTGCTTTGCGTTGGTAGCTAGAAAGGTGTTGATAACACACCAGTGTTTTATGTGTTTTGTCTACTGCTGAGTAGTGCTGGCACAGCATCAGCGCTGTCTCTCAACATTCTGCTCCCCATCAGTAGGCTGGGGGTGGGCAAGATCTTGGGAGGTGACACAATTAGGACAGCTGACCCAAAATGGCCAAAAGGATATTCCATAGCATATGGTATCAGCTCGGATAAAAAAGCTAAGAAAAGGATAAGGAAGGGGGGTGGAATTTGTTATTTACAGTGTTTGTCTTTCAGAGCAACCACTCCACATGCTGAAACCCTGTTTCCCAGAAAGTGGCCAGACATCTGTTGCTGATGGGAAGTGGAGAAGAAAATGGTTATTGGTTTTTTTGTCTTTCCTTGGCACATGCAACCTTTCACTTTTGCTTTAGTATGCTGCCTTATCTCAGCCTACGAATTGTTTTCCATCTTATTTTCTTCCCCCTGTCCAGCTGAGAAGTGGGAGTGAGAGCAACTTAGTGGGCACCTGGCATCCAGTCAATGTCAACACATTACAATGTGATAATTCTATCCCAGGCAGTCCCAGCAGAATCCAGCAGGAGGCTTCTAACAAATAGGTTCCCTCATGTTAATGGTAGAAAACTCATGAGTCTTGATTGTTTTTTTTGCCTGAGATTGTCAGATGGGGGTGATAAAAATGGCACAGATCCAGTTACTAACTGGCATGCTTGGGAACTTACACAAGCAAGTAAATAAAAAAATATAGTTTCCTTTGCAAAGAGTTAGTTAGCTTTTAAAATGAATAGAATTTGCTTCAGCATAAAATATACAGGAGATACTAAACAAGCTCCAAAGTTTTACTTTGATAGCAGTTCTTTCATAATGTGAAGTCTATTGGGAAATACAGAAACATGTAAAAATGTTGCAACCGGTTTATAAAAACATTCTGTAAAGTCTATATTGCAAGTGCACATGGAAGCCCCTAGAAAAATATAAAACTAAACTCTTAATAAAAAAGACCTAAAAAGAAGATGGAGGACATATAAACAGATTAAAATTGTTATCACTGTACTTGATGTTGGTTTTGTAAACATTTTTAGGATTTATTGATTCAAATAGCCCAAACTAAACCTGTTGTAAACAGTCGTAATTCACAGTCCACAATCTCTGCCATCCCATACTAACCTTTCAGTCAGCTGAGTCTTTATATCAGTGATGTTGGGAAGCAATTCAGATCACTTATCTGTGATTGTAGTTGTCTTAAAAATAAATAGATTACCCATACATGACTGTTTAACTTCAAATGGACAGCAAAATCTTAGCAAGGAGGAGGCTGACCTTTTCTTCTGGGCGACTATTGACAAGACAAGAAGAAATCACCTCAAGCTGCACCAGGAGAGGTTCAGGCTGGACATCAGGAAGAGTTTCTTCACTGAAAGGGTTTTCAAGCGTTGCAATGGGCTGCCCAGGGCAGTAGTGCAGTCACCATCTCTTGGAAGTTTTCAAGAAATGACTGGATGTGGCATTTAGTGCTATGGTTTAGTTGACATGGAGGTTTTTCATCAGAGGTTGGACTCAATGATCTTGGAGGTCTTTTCTAGACTTAATGATTCTATCTCTTGAGGTTCTTTGAAAACACCTACGAGAAACTGTGCTGAACACAAGGGTAACTAAATTTGACTTGGAAGGGAAAAGCTCCTGTGAGGAGTAAGGAGGCATAAATACATAGTACTTTTGCCTAGTTATAGTTGTTGTATATGTAATTATTTAGTTTTTATCTTGCTAGTAATAAATCTTAATATTATTCTCCCCACATCAAATCTCTTTTGTCTGCATAAACCTTCTCTCAACTTACAGCAACTGTGTGGGGAGTGAGAGAAAATAAGCCCAAAGCAAACCCATGACATGACCTCATTGCTCTCTACAGCTTCCTGAGAAGGCAATTAGAGAGGGAGGTGAGAGCTCTTCTCCATGATATCCAGTGATAGGACACGTGGGGAATGGTTCAAAGCTGCACCAGCGGAGGTTCAGACTGAACATTAGAAAGCCCTTCTTTACATCAAGGGTGGTCAAACACTGCAACATTCTTTCTTGAGAAGTGATCAATGCCTTAAGCCTGTCAGTGTTTAAGAGGCATTTGTACAGTGCCCTTAACAATATGTTTTAATTTTGGCCAGCCCTGAAGTAGTCAGGCTCTTGGACTAGAAAATTGTTTTAGGCCCCTTCCAACATAAACATGCTAGCCTACTGACCATGTGAAACACAGGGATCATTCTATTGAATGCATTTATAATTTTTAGGAGGCTTTAACACTTAAAATCATTAAAGAAGAGAAAGCTGTTATTGCCTTGACAATGACTATAAGATTCAAGAACTGTATCCTAGAATGAATGAAAGATCAATAAATTAAAGATTAATATTTTAGGAAAATCTGTTTAGTGCTTTCAGGCATTGATTGATCTTAGTTTAATAAAATACAGGAACTTGAAATACAAGTCTGAATTCAGTGATACTGTGTAAGAATTCTTAATTGTCTCTTCCGTGAGTCTGTTTTTGGTCCCATTGAGGTATCTGGTAAATTCCTCTTGACATCAACAATGTAATAATCAGTTGTTTAGAAATGGATGGCAGGGAAAGTCAAAGAATTGATACTAAGTCATGCTCCGTGTTTACAAAAAGCAATCCAAATGATGAACTTACATAAAAGTGTGCACTGGCTCTGGCAGGTGCATTTAAAAAAGAATAGCTTTCAAAATGATAATATTGCCTGGGATAACTTCGTTTTAATCATTTGCTGCAGTAGGCTCAAAATTCCTGGTCCAGCCTCCTAAATTTTTAAATAGCAGCAATATAAACCTGCAATGAGTACTTTTACAAGGCATGAAAGGCAGAGGCAAATTCTTTTTATTCCCGAACAGCCTCATAAAGTTTCTCATAGCCTGCCATTCCCTAGGATTTATTCCAAAAATTGTCCTATTTTGAAAACTACTATAACCTAAAAGGTTTCATAATTTGAGTGCTGAGAATGAGGTCAAATATACACAAAAAGAAAAAAGTGTAGAATGTCATCACTTCTTACATATCTTTTTGAAGGAGGCCATTTGAACAATGCTTTTTTTTCTTTTTTTTTTTTTTTTCCCAACAGTGGGTA
>NW_020955453.1:306992-312035 GCF_003031625.1 Empidonax traillii | reverse complement strand
TTTTTTCCCAACAGTGGGTAAAAAGAACAAGAGTAATGTGTGCCAGAATTAGATGCTGATGATTATTTTATTTTATTCTCATAAATTATCACATTCAGCAAGTCCCAAATAAAACACTGAAACTAGATACATCTAATCCAGTAGCACTATCTGCTGTGGCATACGCCCAAGTTCACAGGTCCCTACTGCCTCTCATTCATTTACTGCCAAATGGAGAGCCAGGGTGAACGTGAATGTCAGGATAGCCTGCTATCACTGATTTTCAACTCCTGATGATGCCTTTTTAGTGTTCCAACAAAAAAGCACCAATATTTTCACAGGAGTGTAGCAGACAGACTCTTGTGGGTAGCACAATGACCAGCAGCGGGATGTGAATTCCCAGTGAGAAGGAGACCTAAGCCAGCAACATCAGTGGCTGCACCAGTAAACATCCAACCTCACAACAGACTGCAGGGGCTTTTTGATGTGGCTGTCAGGAAACCCTCACAAAATCAGCTCATCAACTCTCCCTCAGTCTGAATTAGTTTGTGTTTATCTTACTGCTTTTAAAAAGTCAGGATTGTGATTTTTAGGTTCAGAAAGTTTTTCCATGTCTCAGCTGTAGTTTCTTATGTAGCAAAACTATGCACAGGAAACTGTAGAAATGAGCACCCTTAATCCATCTGACATCACTCTGCTCACACTCACTGGCATCTAACCATAGCTATAGTCATTACTCATTAAACACAATTTTGTCTCAATTGCAGTAAAAAATTTGTGCAATGGATATGCCATAATTTGATAGAAATAAAAGCTTTCTCTCCCTGTACCTTCCTAACAGAAGGAGAATATCCAGAAAACTAAATCTCTAAAACATTCCATAAACAACCCTCTTGTGAAGTGTTGTTTAAGGTTGTTTTTTACTGTACGGAGAAATGCTTTAAACCATGATCAATAGATTATTTTGCAACTTAATTCTTTTTAAGCGTATAATTTCTCATAGATTGCAGGCGTCTGTAAAGAGTTTGAAACCCGAAGTACCTCTCCTCCCAAATATTTACTTAAATTGTGGTTTCAGTTATTCGCACAATATTAAGTTTCCCTTAGAAATAATGTTTTTATTAATGTTTTTAGAATGAAGTGAACTTTGCAAACCATTTTTAATGCACTACCAAAAAAATCAATTTAATTTGATATTTACTGTATGTGCTTTTAAGTGGAAAATAAATATTTTGAGATACTGGCTCAAAAAAAACCCCAAACCAAAAAAAAAAACACCCCACACAATAATCAAACAATAATCAAACAAAAATTTTCGTACTTATATCTTACCATCTGAGTGTTCTCAGCATTTGTGAGAAATACATTCTGTTTATGCATAGGAGCTAGCTGGGCTGAGTTGCAGAGCAGGGATAGGAGAGATAACGGGGAACAGACATAAATGTGAAAAGTTCGCATAAGAGGACACTTTTAATTTGACAGAAATATTCTTTAGGTCTATATAACATACAGTAATGTTCTTATAATGGTAGGCAAATCTGTCATCAGATATTGAGCTTATGCCTTGTCTCTGGCAAAAATCCTTTATGCTGATTTGCTAAGGGAAGCGATCTTAAAATCAGCTTTCATGTTTAAGTCCACCACAGTACCAACTTTAATTTTAGGCTCTTTATACACTAGTGGAGCCAGAGAAGAAAGATATGGACACCCATCACAATTACACCACAAAGGAATTAATTTTGCCAGACTATTTTAGAAAGAGATAAAACTACTTCTGGGAACCCAGGTTTCATCAAGAAATTAGAAAGAAAATAGAATACTTACAGTCTAGAATGCAAGCACTGTACTCTCTGTAACACTTCTTAAGTATCTGTTGTTTATGGCTTTTAATCACTAGTTAACTTGAGTAACCTTGGGTAAGATTGTAAAGACTGAAAAAGAGTTGAAAATAAACAATGAAAAATTGCAGGGATTGGTGAGCAAAGAATCATTCAGCCTGTGGTCAGTGGATTGCATGCACTTTATAAAGCATCTGGAAACACTCTACAAAATGATTACAGAAAGCAACACGCCTGCAGACATCACCAGGAGCCAGTCCTTGATGGCAGCTGTCATTCTTTCTGTTACTACCCATTAACAGAGTAATTGGAAATTATTAAACAGTGGCAACAAGGTACCTGGAGGTTTGGTTTTTCTCCAGATAAAAATTCATAAATTCAAAACCTCTATACAAAACAGCAACTGTCTCTATAATGAAAACTGACTCAGCGATCAAAACCATCTAAAGTTCAGCAAGGGGAAGTGCAGGATTCTGTACCTGGGATGAGGCAACCCTGGATGTTTGTACAGACTGGGGAATGAGATGCTGGAAAGCAGTGCCATGGAAAGAGATCTGGGGGTCCTGGTCAATGTCAAGTTGCATATGAGTCAGCAGTGCCCTGGCAGCCAGGAGGGCCAACTGTGTCCTGGGGGGCATCAGGCAAAGCATCACTGGCCAGTTGAGGGAGGGGATTGTCCTGCTCTGCTCTGCACTGGAGCAGCCTCACCGTGAATATCGTGTGCAGTTTGGGGCACTGCAATATAGGAAAGATATTAAGGTATTAGAGAGTGTCCAAAGGAAGGCAATGAAGGTGGTGAAGAGCCTTGAGGGGAAACTGTATGAGGAGCAACTGAGGTCATTTGGTCTGTTCAGGCTGGAGGAGACTGAGGGGAAATCTCATTGCAACTCAACTTCCTCATGAGGGGAAGAGAAGGGGCAGGCACTGTTCTCTTCTCTGTGGTGACCAGTGACAGGACCTAAGGGAATGGCCTGAAGTGTCAGGGGAAGTTTAGGTTGGATATCAGAAGGAGGTTTCACCCAGAGGGTGGTTGGGCACTGGAACAGGCTCCCCAGGGAAGTGGCCACAGCCCCAAACCTGAGTGAGTTCAAGAAGCATTTTGACAATACTCTCATGGTGTACATGACGTGACTCTTGGGGATGGTTTCTGTGCAGGGCTAAGGGTTGAACTCGATGATCCTTGTGAGTCCCTTCCAACTCAGTGTATTCTGTAATTCTGTGAAAAGAGTAAATCCTTGGGAGACCTCAGAGTTAGAAGCACCATGAAAAAAATAATAATCTTCTCAGTTTTAACAATAGTTTCTACACTGATGTTGGGAAGCTATTTGTGGCAGTGGACACATTACCTCTACAGCTATTGTGCTTGTGTTATTATGGGCTGTATTTTTGACTCCAAGGTTTTAATTTTGGATGGTTCTTTGAAAAACACTTATTTTTAAAAATGCTCTAATCAATGTTGAATTTTTCTTAAAGTGTTTCTTGTAATCAGACTACCATTTAATCACATTAGCATTTAAAAACTCCTAAACTAGATTCCTGAATTAGCATCTTCTTGGGTTTTATTCAAATTTTAGAAGGTATCTAAAAATAAATAAGTAAATGTTAATATTATTGAGAAAATGTAAAACTGAGTGCAAGAAAGAACTACTAACTTCCAGAAAAAGGGCTTGAGAGGTCTACAGTTCAGTAGGGCATATCTACTGTCCTTCATAAGACAGATGAAACGTGAAGAGACATCAGAAAATTTAAAAATGTTTCACATTGATTTATCACTTATTCACAGTGGTGTATGCTTCTTTGAAGTAGAAATATGCATAGAAACACAGAAACATGCACAGTTTATTTATTAGCTTCTCAAATAACAACTCATGCTGGCAAACTTGAAAGATTGATGCCTTGTCTTTCTTTCACAGAGCTGAATGATTCCTCCAACATTCTGTAATTTCTTTTGAAAGGTTTTTATTTTTCCTAAGACAGATGACTTAAATGTTATAGCTTTTTTTTCCTCAAATGTAAAGTAAATGGCAATAAAAGGTACCAGCCAACGAGGCCGATCCTTTGTGTGTGAACTATGTGTAACTTTATTAATGGACATTTAAAAACGATAATCTGGAAGTCTGGGCTTTCTTCAAGGAAGGTGAATGTGTTTTCATTTACATATTTGAGGTTACTTTAAAATGAACATTAATAATGTTATGGTTGTTTCTTCCTCAACAGAAAAATGTTATATTTATTTTTCCCAATTGCAGAAAATGGATTGGAGAATCTCAGATTTTATGAGTTTGTTCTACATCATGAGACAAAATTCAAATTAAGTTCTCTAAATATCTTAAGAAACGTCAGTTTATCTTTTCCACTCAGTAATCACTCTTCCATTTCTTATGTACAGTGACATTGTAAGGTAAACTGTGCCTAATTAAGCCTAAAATTGAAGTTAAAAAATATGTCCAAGATAATTTAGCATTGATTTTAAAGAAAAAGAGGTCTCAGTCCTTTTCTCCCTTACTGTACTCTTCTCTTGTATAGCCACATCTGCAGGATTTTATTTTTCCTGAAATAACTTATCTGGTACTCCCTAGGTATCTCCTTGTGCCACTTCAACTCACTAATCCTGCAACAAATAATCCAGTAAAAAAATAAAGACATTTCTGCCACATGAATTGAATTGACTCACGGAAGGATGCAGCTGGTATCAGAGTGGCACAGGGTAAGAAACAATTGGTTTTATTTTAAAGAAGTTTCATGTGAATGTGCTTCCCTTCTACCTGGAGTATGAATATAGATATGATCTCATAAAGCAGTTTAACTAGTGGGCATTTTACTGTATTGAAATAAGAAACCAACAAAAAAGTCAAATACTGAATTTTTAAACATTTTCCTAAAAGCTTTAATTATATTTTCAAAATCTTGACTTTTTTTTTGCACTTATTTATAAATTTATTTCACCTAAAAGAAGGAAAGCTTTCCTGTGACATGGTTATTACTGCAAACAGTATTCAGTAAGAGTTAATCTAAGTAATCTTTTGATCATGAGTCCTATCACTTTCAGTAACATTACTATAGAAAGACATTTGCATGGATTATGAATGTGTGAATATTTCTGGTCTTTCTTTGTTATTGTCAATGACTCTCCTGCAGATAGGTGTCTTGTTTTCCTTGGAACTGGCTGAGAAGATGCTCTCAAGTGATTTTACAGTTTGCATATTCAGGCTGAACAGCTGAGAAA
>NW_020955453.1:260594-306693 GCF_003031625.1 Empidonax traillii | reverse complement strand
AGTAACATTACTATAGAAAGACATTTGCATGGATTATGAATGTGTGAATATTTCTGGTCTTTCTTTGTTATTGTCAATGACTCTCCTGCAGATAGGTGTCTTGTTTTCCTTGGAACTGGCTGAGAAGATGCTCTCAAGTGATTTTACAGTTTGCATATTCAGGCTGAACAGCTGAGAAAATTTGCTCTCTACAAGTTTCCAAGTCCCTTTTGCTTGTTGCTGAAACAGCATTTATGAGTAAAATATACTCATTTGGGCATGAGCAAATGGGTTGTTTTGACCAGTTGTGGTATATATAAAAATGGACAGAATTCAAGCTAATGATACATGAAATAACAGTTTAACAAGCGGCAAAACTGTCCTGAGATTTCTTGAGATTGCATATTTATGATCATATGCTGAAGCTGGAGGTAAGCTAAAAACTGAATAATGACTATGAGCATTGTATTGTGTTGTTATTGCTTATATTTCTTTCCATGAGTCACTGTGAGGTCAGATAATTAAAAAAGGAGAGAAGGAGGCAGGTGAGGAGGGCTGAAGAGAGGGAGGGAGAGGAGAGGGAGAAAGGGAGAAAGCACGGGAGGAAAACAAAGGGAGGAGGGAGGGAAGAAAGGAAGGAAAGAATGGAAAGACTGAGGCAAAACGTTTCAATGCTAACAAGAACAGGCAGACTATCAAGGAATTATTCACAAGAAACACAATTAATAATGTGGGAAGAAAGTGTTTACTAGAGCTCTAAGCTGAAGTATTATCAAAGTAATGGCATAGGAAGAATTTTTTTTCAAAGAGAATAAAAAACCCTCAGAACTGTTGTAGGAAACAGTCATCTTTCTTTTCACCTCAAAAATCACAAGCAAGGAAGCAAAAGGCAGTGGCTAACGAAATGAGAATGCTGAAATTCAAAGTGTAGACAGTACCCATAGACCAGCTAAAATAGAGAATTCTCAGTATAACTCTAGGCAGTAAAGCAGAAATTGTGGTAATTTAGGCCGTTCACGAGGAGTGCACAAGGTTGTGGTGATAAAGTACAAGGAGGTAATAGTTAAGGAGTAAACTGGTTGTGTTCTCAAAGCAGCTACACTGTCTGGTTTTGACCACATCTATTATTCATAGGGAAGTGGCCAGTGTTTGGTTATTTATACCATCTGCTGATAAGGAAGTGACATTGTTCTGTAAAGACAGAGAAGAGTCATGACCAGATCAGAACAGACCAACACAGAAATGGGGGACATACTTCTGTTTCCCTGCCAGAGAAAGCATATAAGCAGTCACTGCTCAGAAGTGAGTAGAACAGCCATGGAATCTAAAAAACAGCTAGTCCTCATTCTTTGCCAGTTTGTGAAGCAGCTTATTTACAGTTCTAGAGTTTATTTCTTTAGGACTATTTGTTGACTACTGTATACTTCAGAGCCAATATTGACATGAATTATTTTCAGCCAAATGTCCTCTGTGAAAAATTTCCTGTGTGTTGATGAAATTTCCTGTGTGTATTACCTTTCATAGCAATCCCCCGGGACAAGTTCATCTCAAAAATCAAGGGAAGATATAGAAGTCTAGACTTCCTACAGTTTTCCTAAAGCATCTCTTTTAACAGACTTTGGCAATACAGTAGTAATACTCATCAAGGAGTCTTTTTCAGAACATTTTGCTTAAAAGAAGTCTCTACCTTTGAAACTATATTTACACTTCAAATACAGTCATACATTTTTACCAGCTCTTTAATAAATGTAATTATGGCTAATAGGAATGTTTCAAAATAGAGATTCTTAATATATTATCACAATACTTTCCTGAAGGGTATTCTGAAAATACCCTTGCAAAATCAAGAAATGTTTTTTATCCATTTATTCCTATAAATGAAATAATTAGATTGAAACCAAAATAGTAATTATGTGACCTTTTATAAATACAAAAGGCCTTCAAATTATTTCCTGTCAGTTTAAAATAGCTACTATCTGATAATATTTTCAATAATGTAAATAATATCTCAAACTAGACTTTACTGCTATAATATTTATAACATGGTCCTCAGGAAGATTCTGTACCAAACAGAATGATGGACTTTTCAGAATTATTTGAAATAGTAAAAAAAAAGATGATCAATCTTTCACATAATTGAAACCCCATACAGATTGATTCATATCAACTTATTTTAATGAAAGCCAACTTCTGAGCAGGACAGGTTTGAATGGGCAAGTAGGAAAAACAGATTTAGGAAAAAGTATCAATAAACCAATACATGTACCGGTCTTTTGTGAAACTAAAAAAAAGCAGCAGAATCTAAGGCAAAATAATGAGTTTAGTTCAAATACATTATGTTTATTAAAAAGAGTAAGGGTTTTTAACTCAGAACTGTCTGTTATGAACTTTGCAACCTCAGCAGAACATAAAATGAAGAAATGTTCTACAAAAAAATGTAGAACTACACTCATTACATGGTCTGCAGGGACCATTGTGATAATCTTGTCTGACCTGCATAGCACAAGCAACGAGACTTCATGAGTTCAATCCTGGAAACAGAGAACATGCAACTTTTTCTTCTACAGGTATATGATTTTATCTCAGACATTCAAAAGTTCTATTAGGCAATTTGGGGAAAGAGAGGAGAGGTGGGCATGTAGACAGCTGTAACTAGGCATATCTAGAGCTGTCCATCTATTCCATAGGAACCAAGGAAGGAAATTCTACTTCTTTTCATACCTCACCAAAAAGTGTGCAAGACTGTTAAAACTACATTTACTGAAGTAATCAAGAGACTTCCTATTTTATACACAGGTTTACAAAATTACCTTTATCTTCTAAAAAGTATATGAACTATTAAAACAAACTTTTCCACAAGAAAATAATGTAATTTATAAAAACTATGTTTTACAACGTTGTCAAGACTCATATATCTACATCTATTTAGTTCTCAGAATTATTTCCAAATTTTATAAAAACAATTTTTTAAAAATTATGTCATTAACTAATAAAGAAATATATTCCTGACTTCTTACATGAGTGTAAGTTTTGATATTGCTTTACCAATGCAAAGTCATCTCTTCAAGACTAAAAGTTTCTCCATATTCTTATTGTCTGTTCTGATGTGGTTTGTGTGGCTTGACTACTTCTCAAAAGATAAGCTGGACACATTTTTTACAAGGACTTTTCTTTAAATTGTCTCTAGTTAAGCAGATAGTATAAAATCTATAATTTTAAATTTGAAGGCATGAATGCACTTCAATACATTTCTCACATGGTCTTCTACCTTGAGCAGAAAAATGTCTCCATCAGTTGATCTTTAAACACTGTGCTACACTGCAAATGTAGGCTATAGCCCATTGATGGGTCAGCTTGTGCTTCATAATCATGGGGATGGACAAGACAGGAAAATATGAAGTTAGAGTCAGTCTTAGTTATGAAGTAAATATCATGCCTATAATTTTATTTTTTTTCTGTAAATAATTTAATTTTAACATAATTCTAATACTGAAATTTTAGAGAGGCTGAAAAATATTTTATTGTTACATACATTAAAGTTGTTAAGGGAATAGTGAGATGCAGTAGTGAAATTTTGCTGGTAAAACTCATCAGTTTACCCTCTCACTAGAATATATTATTTGCTTTAAAATCAAAGAATAACTCAAACAGCTGAATAGAAAGGATAAGGTTATTATTTCTGATTATAAGAAAACTATTATGGTTTCCCTACTGGGCTACCAAAGTCATCTTTAAAATATCTAAGCTAAATATGTTTGTCTCTGAACTCAGATGGAGCAATAATAACAACTGACAGTTATATAGCATGTTTCAGGCAAAGATGTCAGTAAATTCTACAAACTAATGAAAAACTGTATTTTCAGGGATCACTTTCTCATCACTGAAATCTTGACAACTCTAGGGTGAAAGTCAGCAACATTTATAACTAAAACATGTTCAACATGGAAAATTATAAACATTATGTCCTCTTGAAATGTCAGTAGAAATGTAGACAAGCAGAAAACATAAGCTCTGCTGCAAATTAGCCAATACATTAGATCAGTGCTTCAAAACCAATCTGTATAATTTTGGGTTTAGAAAAAATAGTGTCTAAAGAACCAGCATGTATATTTACTTTGGAATCAGGGTCATTAACCAACTAAGCTAGAGCAATCGATGCATTTCCACCTTGTTCTAAAACTGGAATGATCAGAGGTGAAGTTGTCTGAAGATTCCAGATATAGGTGCTTCGAAGCAGTGGGGTTATGCAAAGGCTATGGGTGACTCATGTTGTGTCCCAGACATCAACTCTGCTTTGTCTGTCTGAGTTCTTTACAACACAATAGACTTAATACAATGTTGAATAAAACAATACTGATATTCTTAAAATCATCAAAGTATTCTCATGTGTAAGGACAAGTGTGTGTAAGGATGTGCATGTGAGATGTGTGGCAAGGGACCCTGCAGAAGATGAATCGATATCAAAACATCAGAATAAGGGACTGCCTCCAGGCCTTTTACTGTCAGAGTGGTCTTCCTGTCAGTGTAGATGGTATAGAACAAATGAAGAAAATGAAAAGTGATTCCGTCATCTAAATAGACAAAACAGGGTAATCACAAATTTAGGCAGTAAGAAATATTTCACAGGAAAATGCTTTACTCCATTATGTTTGTTTGTTTGTTTCTGGGATATTTATCCTCTTTTAGCCCTTTCTCTCACCTTGTGTTATATCAGTGATATCAGAAAACATTACCAGCACAGTTAGCTTACCTGCACAAATAATGAATGCACTTCTACATAGTTAATATAACTTAAAACCAGTACCTGTTTTCATGTATATTTTTTAAAATAAGGTTAAAGTGAGTTAGTTTAAAATTAAGCCATATCATAAATACTACTCTCATTTCATTTAACCTTAATTTATATTGTCTCTTTCTTTCTCTTTTTTAGTTTTTTTAATCTCTTCAAAATAATTGTCTCCTATTTCCTTGTCATTACCTTGGTAATTTCCTTCAGTGCTTGATTTAGAAAATGGTATTTAGGATGGCAGTAGAGAATGAATAGGCTAAGATATAATAATTTTGTTTATTGTTTTATAGATTATAAAAACAATTTGCTTTATGAAGCAGTACAGAAGAAAACAGGAACTATTCTGGAAATTAAAGGTCTGCCAGCGTGATGCACAATCCCCTCCTGAATTGAAGATTAATTAAACACTTTTTAAAAAATCAAAGTAAATGTCAGAGGAAGAGAGCTGAAATTAAAGAATATAGAATAACTATTACAAGCATAGCTAAGACAAAATTATTTGAAATATTATCATACATAATGCATAATAATTTCTGTAAAATAATCTTCCTTTTTTCAGGTCCAGGATTCAGCATGAATAGATATTGATATGATAACGATGATATGTTGGTGTGTACTTAATTAATGTGGGTTTAGAATTGAGGATGTTGCTTTCCTCTCATGTATATTAAACTACTTACAATTTCCAAATAAATAATAAGGGAATTAATTTATGTAAATGGGTTTGACTGATGAAAGTCTTCTAGACCTTTGTTTCTCCTAGAGAAAGAGGAACATTAATGTTTTAAACTGAAAAGACACAATCTGAAGTACTGCAAAAATTGTCAAGTGTTGAAAGCAAATGTGGGACATCATAAATGAGATTTTTCTCCTATTCAACTATTTTCCTCATTACTCTATTAATTAAGTATTGACTGCTCTGAAAGTTAAGTGTTTTTGTAAATAAAAAGGACCAAACCCAAGAGACTCTAGAAGGTTTCTTCTCAATTTGCATTGTGGTAAAGAGTGTACTAGGACAGCAGGAGGAAGAGTGTTAAACATCATAAATATGAAAACAAACAAAGTAGTTGATTTCTTGAAGCCTTTTTTTCCACTTTTTACCCTATCGTAATGTTTACTTGTACTCTTTTCCTCTGGCCCTCTTGCTAATCTTTTGTTTCACATTCTAGCTCTTTTCATCTCCCACTTCCTCTTCTACATACTTTTTTTTTTTTGTAGTCTTGTAAATTCTGTAATCCCCTTGTTATAACTTTTCCGCTGTAATTTACTCTGTCCAGGTCATGAAGATGTTGAAGAACTGAGCAAAAACATATTCTCACCCTTTGCTTGCAAGCTGTGGTAAGCACAGCCCAAGTAGCCTAGCATGACCATCCTTTTAGGTAGAGAGAAAGAGGCCCCTTACTGCCTCCACTTGCCCAATCAGATGCTGACTTGTCTTCCTCCTTAGACAGGGTTCTTAATTGTTTATAGTCATTTACAGCCTCTAGGCTGTGGTGAAAAATTTCCTGTGAAATGTCACACGCCCCACTTAGCAGATGAGGCAGTATTACATGCTGACAGACAAGACCAAATCAAAGGCCCTGCATACACAGATATTAAAATATTTTACTGAACCTACAGATGAAAGAAGGGTATTCAAGTCACTGAGTACACTCTTCAAAGAGCCTTAAGCAGCAGAGAGCTGTGCGTAGGACACAGGCAAAGAGAAATGGAGGAAATCAGATAGTGTATTGACTTGTGCTGATCAGAAACTCACTGGGCTTCTAAAGTTAGATATTCATTTGAGAAATGATGGGTGATTTAAGTTCAGTGAGTGTGTGTATTATGTGCATCAGACTTAGAACAAATTCTTACTGAGAATTATCAGTCAAGCATCTCAGTTCTCTATGCATCTACTTACAAATTTGCATTTGAACAGAATGTGAAGCTGAACTGTATGAAATGTATTTTAGATAACATACTTAAGCTTTGATGGAAAAAACCTTTTGTAGACCTACAAATATTTTATAATTTTTGTCTCTCTTTTTTTTTTTTTTTTTTTTTGGTTACAATTTTAAAGATAAAAGAAGCTTCTTGCTAGAGGTAATTCACTGAGCTGTGGAAGCAAGTAAACAAAAAAGTGAAAGAATAAACATTGTATTAATAATGGGGTTTTTACAACTTGTTTATTAGTACCTTTCAATGGATGCCGTTGTGTGTGTATGGACTGGTGTGTTTTATGAAATGGATTTTTAACTAGGACAATAAATTTTCAGATAAGATTTCACTGAAGTGTCTAGTAAGCACATCCAGGAGGAACTCTAAAGAACTGCTTATTGAATAAAATGTCCAGAAAGAAGTTTTAACAGTTATGTTCTCTTTTAAATTGTCAAGGGAACATAAAGTTTGCATAGCTTGAACTGATCTTTCAAAATACAGCAGGAACAGAAAGGAAAGGGAGTAGATAATTGACAATGCATTTCTACATCCGTCATCTCCTGCTGACATTAATGACTACAAGTCACTTTTAAAACACCTTGAGAACCTTCTGGGGAAATTGGAGTCATGCTTGCTTCCCTTAATTTGTTCTCTTTTTTGACTTATCCAACAAGGTAATGCTGGTTAATTTGGCTTCACAGGATCACAGAATCACAGAATGTTTGAGATTGGAAGGGATTTCCTGAGGTCACTTGGTCCAACACCCCTGATCAAGAAGGGTCACCTAGAGTCAGTTGCCCAGGACCATGTCCAGATGTCAGTTGAATACCTTCTTTTTTATCTGAATCTCAGTTAATTCATTTTTATTAAATTAATGATTTTTACTTATTTAAAATTGCCCTTTCTCACTTTAGGAATAAAGTGGTTATACTTAGCATATAGTTGTGATCTTGAAATCTGATGACCATGTAAACAAGCAGGAAATCCTGTCTCTGACTTGATATTAAGGGAGAAAAGCTCTGGGGACCTTTGCTAACCTGCCACTACTTGGAAACTTTTAGAGAAAAATTCTGATGCTTCACACTTGGAAACAAATCTTTCTTCTTAGTGTTCCTCTGGGTTTGTTTAAAGGAATCTGTATTATCTTTTCCTGTCACTATTTTGCACATTGCACATTCTAGTAGTCCAAAAATGTTGCTATGGTTTATTCACTATTTCATGTTTACATAATTGTTGAGCTTACACCTATGCTTCATGATCAGCTAACCACACTCAAGGAAATACTCTCAGAAGTCAGGCAAAAGATGTGCCCACACATCAAAGAGATTATAATACATACTGGAAATAAGATTTTTTCCATTGCATATTTACTTTTTTCCAGTTGTCTCAAGGGTATATGGAGATATCCAAAACATACCAGACTGTTCTTGGCACTGGAATGCAAAGCATATTTGAGTTGTGCTCTACCTCTCTGCAGTTTTATGTGAGCTTTGACTTTATCCTGAACAATTTCCACAACCCTTCCCTCCTGCTTCTTTTGGTGTTCACCAAGGGGAAATAATTTTACTTCAGTGGGCACTGAATCTAGCTCTGAGTACATGTTTCAGACTTGACATATGAAGTAATTTGCTCAAAAGTATTTTCAAGTTAATTTTTTCAACTTGAAAATAATTTATATCCATTATCACACAATGATTTTCCTGTAGTACTTTGCACTAAACCTTTGTAGTAATAACTACTTCTTATGTTTTCTTCTGCTCCTATTATTTTTCTTGTTTACCTATCTGAAAAATAAAAAGAATTTAAGCAGTTAATATATGCCAGCAATGATACAATAGATTTCCAGGTATGCAAGTGTGACAGATGTGAGTTATTTTTCACACAAAAATAAATCAATCTGCCCTTTAGCTGCTAGGCTGTCAGCTTCACCTGTGTAATTTGGAGAGAGCATTTCCTAATTTTCATAAAGTGGCAGATTTCAGGTCCACAGACTTCTTTGGGAATAATTACTGGTTTCAGAAGAGTCAATGCTCTCCTTTCACAATGATTTTTAACATCTTGGGAATTAACTTTGTTTTATAGCAAGGAAATCCTGTACCTACGTTTTCAAAGTCTAAGCAATTAATCCAGTCCATGAAAGGGGGAAAAAAAATGTAAGAACTGAGACTTTTCTAGTATAATTTTTACTTACAGCAGATGTTATGGGAGTCTTAGTTTTAAATCATGTCTTTCAGGAATGTGGCATAATCAAAAAAGTGTAGTTACCAAGGAATCTAAAAGGTTTCAGGCACCTGGAAAATCTTCATAAATTTGACCTCTCATGCTAAATTCACACCATTTTTGTTCTGTTGACTTCAGATGAATTCAGACAAGATAAAACTGATTTTCTTTTTCTTCACCTTTAAGGTATGGGATATCGGCATCACAGGATATTACATGGCTTAGTTCTCTTATTCATTCCTTATTTTTCATTACATGTTTTGAGATTCTCAAAAGATGCTGAAAAAGTGATATTTTTTTCTTATCATACACGATTGTAGGTATACCTTATGTAAGATAAAGAACAGGTGGCTACCTGAAATGTAAGGACATTTGGGGATGTAAGGGGTTTGTGGGTGTCTAGTAAACAGCTATTCAACTAAGAAACAAATTCAAGAGACTGGAAAACTAATAAATTGAACACTAAGGAATACAAACCCTAATCAGAGACAACGAAAACAATAACAAAAATGAGAACGCTTAGGTCTCTGATTGATGGACTCCAGAGAAAGAGGGTCTGCCACCAGTGACTTCCACCTAATCTGCTAGAAAGGACCAGGCAGTCTGTACTGCTCACGTTTGTGTGAGTGATGTTGGTGTTTTTGTGGGTAAAGGTCCTGCTCTGCCTCTACTGGACTGTGAGATTGCCTGGGAAGTTGGACTCATTCAAACAAACTCATTTGAAGAGAGGCCAATGCAAAACTGCTTAGTTCTAGGTTTCCCCTGCAAGGTAAGTAATCTTGGATAATATTAACTGCCTCAAAATGCAAGATTGTAGTCAGAAGAGTCTTCAGTCATTTCATGTATGCTAGCAATGAATTAACCAGCTTCTGTAGGTAACCATTTCTGCTCATTCACAGTGGAAGGAACTGAGTTGACTTGGGCGAGAAAAGTCAATTTTAAGAGGTTAAGGTTGAGTGAGAGAAATTGTGAACCAAGAAAAGATAGAAGGCTGTTTTTCTGGAATGAAAACAATTTAGAGATCATGGAAATTCCAGTGCAAACCTGTAACTAACATGACCCTTAGCATATAAACAGGATGGAAATAATTAGGGAGATAGTCCTCCATTTGTAAACAATGCTGATAAGAACAATATAATAGATTGTTACCAACCTAGCCTTCTTAAACCATTCGAAGAGGATGCTGGTAAACTAGAAATTGTTCAAGTTACAATTGTAAATTGTAAAAGCTACAAAAAAAAGAGTTCAAGGGCTCAGTGTGCATAGGGTACATGTCATTTCAGGACATCATCACATGAAGTTCTAAGGGTCTCTGGATCTCTGAAACACATTTAAATCGACTTCCCAGACATATAAAGAAAATTGAAATATTCTTTGATTTCTGCCTTAACCTGATTGTTCCAAGTTACATCACAACCGTAATGTTACTCATAAAATTCTGTAAAAAATGTGGGTTTGAATGTTATTACTGAGATTTTACAGAAACACATTCATTGTATAAAATTATTTTTCACAGAGTTCATCTACCAGTTTGAAATACCTTGATTTATGACACACACTTTTGTGTCTTGAGCTCCTAAAGTGATTGACATAACTAGTTATCATCCTTTGGATGAACAAGCTAGTAAAAGAAGATACTGAACATCTCTGTTTCATAGGTTATTTTTTTAGCAGAAAAAATATTAAGGCTCAAATATCTTTGGTTCTGTTCTAGCTATTTCACTTTGCCATTGTCAGCCTCATACTTTTTGCATGCTTTCTTCCAATTCTTGAGTTTTCTCCTGCAAAGGTCACGTTTTCTTGAAAATTGTTATTTGGCTTTATTCCTGCATAAAGTCTGTAACTTCATTTCCAGCATCACCACATACAATCCCCACAGAGATCATTGGCTCAAGAAATTTGTCACTATAATCTGTCTTTTTAATGTCTACTTTTTTGACAACCTCCTAGTAATAACTTATACCAGGGAGACTTTAGAAATCAATATCATAAAGTTTTCACAGAAAGTGATCAAAAATATTGATAATCTAAATAGGCAGTATTATGAATAAAAAACTGCACAATCCAGATATGACACAGGCCACTGTTGATGGAATACAACGATCTGAAAAACATCACCAGTGATTATATGGTTACTAAACGAAATGTGTTTTCAGGCAGAAGAGAAAAAAAGGGAAAATAACACTACAGTAAAATATCACCTCAGGCTGATTCAATTTTGGAAATGTAGCCAAGAGTTTGATAGCAAGTGACACTGAGGTGAAACAAGAACAATGAACCCCAAGTGATACTGTTGGGGGATGCAAAACTAATCCTTGAGAGAAAAGTTATATTTTGACATGTAGCAGAGCTTTGTTATTATCACTGAGGCTGAACAATGTTAGTAAATAGACATGAAAGAATGTAAGAAAATATAACAAAGAAAACCCCTTGAGCAAAGAGTTGCTCTCTTTGTCATGGAACTCAGTATAAGCCAAATTAAGGTGAAGGCAGTAGGTTACATAATTTTTCAGGAGCTGGCAAGCAACAGGAGGAGAGCAAATAGCAAAATAACCAAATAGCCATAACTGTTGCTGAATTACTCTTTATGAACCTTCTTCACATAGGGCAAACAGATTAAATGGTTGGACATTATAATGTAAGTCAATGTATTTCTGCAGTCATTGCTAATTTGCTTTTCCACAAACACATAGTTGATCATAAGAAATTAAATCTTGTGGTTTAAAGTCCTAAGTCTAGCCCACTGGCGAAATAAGTGATGGACCATGATAATTGTTTTAAAAAGCTATGTTTGAAGTGGTAGAGGAAAAAAGCACTTTATTACTGTACTAACCTCATGTCAGCATTGAAGCTGATGGGATTTTTAAGAAATAAAAGCAAATTATAATTAAGGAAGAGGAGAATGAGGAACACACAAGCTTACCTCTGAGCTTGAAAAGAATATTTACTTGTCTCAAAGTGTGCTTCTCTATATTCCCTTTTCAAGGCAGAAGCTGATAGGACAGCTGGATAAATAGTTTGCTGTGAGAATTTTCCAATCAGAGAGAATGAAAGTAAGTCTCTTCCTTTTCCATTACAGAAGAAAAGGTAATGCAAACCATCGTCCAGATCATAGATTTGGAAAGCACATCTTTTAGCAAAAGACATCTGCCTTGTAATGGGACAGTAAAACAATAAATGTCTTTATAGTAGAAAGAGTTGAACAGCAAAGGTTTATACTTTCCTGTTCTTTGAATTTATTTGGGATATTATTTTTCATTCATTCTACCAGTCTCTAAAAAACTCAAATTTCAAAATCAAAACTTTCAGAGATATTCATTATTTAACAATCTTTTTACAACTAGCTTACTATGGAGTATTTTAAATTTTATCATTTACTTTTATCATTTGTCTTATTTGTTTTCAATCCTAAGTGGGTTTTTTATTATTATTTTTAACTTTATCTATGCCATTTTCTACTTAACATTTTATGCTGTCTTACTCTTTTACATGTACGCCATAGAACATCCATTATTTGACAGCACACTCAAAACACCAGATGATGTGCATTGTTTATTATGGTTAATTTCAAAGCAGTTCCCATCAATGTGAAGACAAATCTCTTTATTCTGCCTCCAGCAACATAAAGTACACACTATATTTTCCTTTGCTCCTTGTACTTACCACGCAGCTATATTACTATTAAGAAAACAAAGAAAGAACTGATATATCTATCCTGTTGAGAAGTTTACACTGTATTTAATGTACTCCAAGGGTGAATATCACTCCTATTTATAGCACACTAAGTTATACTTGGGGTGTTAAAGACAGAAGACACAGGATTTGCCTGACAGCATGCAGGAACTCAAAGGAGAAAGGAAATCCAGAGGATGAAGAACAGAATGCAGTGCAGAAGTGGAAGGGATCTCCCTAATCATCATATGGTGTTCTCATCTCCAGCAGGTAAATATGTAACAGAATGACTTTCAGTAACTGGTCAGGTTCTGCCTTTGTATTGTAGTTCCCTTCTGCTGTTGAAAGGCTCTTCTGGAATCTTGTTCCTCTGGTTATTAGAAATCAGCTTCTATTTTCAGTTTAAAGGTGAATAGGGACATCTATCCTTGTCATTTGGTGTCAACAGTTATTTTTAACATATATATTGTGAGTAGATGGAGCTCAGTGCTCTTCCTAGGCTTTCCTTGAATATACTTGCTTATGTCCTCTTAAGCTTCTCCTGTGTAGGAGCACCACAGATCTGGGGTTTTTTTACCTTGTACACAGTTTAATTTTATTTCTTTGGATGGACTTGTGCTGAATTCAGTCTCTTTAACATTTTTGTTTGTTTGTTTGTTTTTAATTAATAGACAGAGAAGAGAAAGGAACTGTGTTTTTATTTTGAAGGGAGACACAGATCTCCCTTCTTTGGGGAAGAAGTAGCCAATGCAACTGGTGGCAGTGGTGCCCATTTAAATGTAGGAGAAGAACAATGGCAGTGGCATATGGGAAAGAAAATCTAATGTAGAAAGATGTGGAGTTTAGGACTGAAGTGGTTTCATTCAGGCTGTTCTTGGGAAGTCCTGGACTTCCCAACTGGACTCCTTAGGAGGAAAGAGAGATCATCACAGGTATAACAGCACAGGAAAGTAAGGGTGGGGAATTCAAGAGAGGAAGACTGTAAAAGGGAGAGGAACTTGCGTGTGTCCATGGGGACCACCCCTGAACACACTGCTCTTATGCACACCCTGCCCCGCACTGATTGATGGGCATGCTCTTCTCCAACCTCATCATTCACTATTGTGAGTGATGTGGTCCTAAGTGAAGGACTTCTCGTTTTTGTTTGTTTGTTTGTTTGTTTGTTTTGGTTTTGGTTTTTGTTTTGTTTTGTTTTTTTGTTTGTTTTTTGTTTGTTTGTTTGTTTGTTTTTTTAACATGGATCCACATAAAAAATAGATGGACCTATAGCTGCATAGGGGCTTTGTAAGATCTGATATTAGTAATACGAGTAATCCATAAGATTGAGAATGTGAAAGCACTTGTAAGTATAGACTGAGAAAAAGAACTTTGACTGACTCAGCTCACCTGGGCATTTAATTTGACTGTGTTAAAAAGAAGTATTTCCTCTCTGTTTGGTGATCCACAGCACCTCGACGTTTGTACTGCATCTTGTAAGAAAGAAATCTTTCATGGGCATTTTTCACTTTGTGAAGGCTCATGTAAAAATAGCTAAACATGACAGCAAAACAAGAGGCTTAAGAAGAGTGTCCAGCAATAGGTTTTGTTCAGTGATACTGGTTAGAAGGACCTACCCTGGTACCAAAATAAACAGAGATTTTCCTGGCCCAGATCCCACTTCCGTGCTCTTTTGTTGACTATATATAGATAAACATAGAGAACATTTTCAGGTATACATATCTCACTGTTTTCAAAGGAATGCATATCTGAGAATGTTAAAATTACTTAACTCTTGGATTTTGGCTTCTGGATGAGTTAGGAAAAAACCTAAAAAACCCCTAAATATAGAAATTGTGTAACCATCATGCTCACTGATTAGGACCTTAAAATTCCAGTTCTGGTTTTGAAAGTAGTTAAATCACTTAGGCCCTTTTATGACAAAGTTTCTTTCCAAACTACAACACTTGTTCTGTTCACAGCTCTGGAAGGTGCACATATTCACATTATCACCTACACTGGATTTGGATATTAATATTTATTACAATTCAGTCTCCACTCGGAGCATCACTCACAAAACCATAGATGAAGAAAAACCAAGATGACAGGACAGAGATGAATGCTAATACATTTGAACTTTTGCTAGTAGTAGTCAGCTTTGATATTAACACAATCCCTTCTTTTGTTGTGCTCAGTATATTGAAAAGCTATTTTAACTGTCTAAATTTAATAACATCACTAGTCATAATCCATTCTAGAATCTGAGAGAAGTCACTGACTTTTTTCTGCCCTCAGTCATCTTCATCTGACTAGACTAAACAAGACAAAATTATTTTTACCCATGACGGATTTCATAAATCACTAATACTGCAATAATTGCCAAGTATCAAAAGACTTCTGCTGGTATTTAGGGACTTTTGGCTTGAAATTCATGTCATTGGTGAATGACAAACAGTTTTCAGAGACTTTTTTTTAATGTGTTCTTCATCAGACCTCTATATATCACATTGACCTCAAAAGAATAAGGACAATGTAAGTTATACCCTTTATATTGATGAATGCACTGCTTATAAGTTGGTTTCAAGGTGAGTGTCTGGGGAAATTAGGAGTATTTAACAACTATATTGTAATAAATTCTTCACAATGGTTCTGACTCTGTAATACCTGGTTTCTTATTTATTACTAAGACGACGCTCACTGCAACTTCTTCCACTTTTTAGGGCTTGCCAGCTTTGTCATTAAATACCATGACAGTCTGGAGATCCCTAAGAATTCCCATTCATCTTTTGCACAGTGTGTTGAGCAGTAGTGAAGCAAAAGATATAGAACACATCCACCACCATGTCCTTGATTTTTTACACACTCGTCATAGTTTTGGTATTATATCATTCAGCATGCATGTGATTTGGCTTTTTCCTCTAGAGTTGTCAGAATAGGGCTCTAGCCTTCCAAACAGCATGAAATGTTGGGGTAGTAGTTTTAAGCAAGCATGTTAAATAAGAAAAAATAACAACCAGGTTTTTTTTAAAAAATCACATGTAAGTGGATGAAGAAAAATATTACAAGCATCTAAGTATTTAATGAATTTATTAGTGAAAGTATGCTGTGCTCACCATTAAAATTGCAATTTACCTAGAGAAGTCAAAAACTGCGAATAGCCAAGTGCACCACACCATGAGTATGCAATAAATCACCATAAAGATTAACGCAAGAAAAGTCCATCAGTTACTCATTCAGATAGTAAGTGTTAGCAGAGCAATTCACAACTAAGGGTCAATTAGAAGTCACAGTCCTCTTAAAAGATCAAATAAATCTACAGTCTTTGAGTAAAACATAATCAATTTTATTAAAATAATCCTTGATCAGTCACAATCAAGATTAATCAGGTAATTATATACAAGGGGACACACTAACTAAGGAATAGTAATTTAACAACACCAAGCAGTTTAGGGAGAGAAGAATGAGGTATATCTAAGGGTTTTTTTCTACATAATGTTGGTAATATCATTGCTGTCATGACTTAACTAGCAAATTTGTTCCCAAGAGAAAGAAAGGTAGTCAACAAATATTTGACTGAATGGAAAAATAACTTAAAAATTTTATTTTTTTAATCAGCTCATGCAATTATCAATGTCACTGTCTTAAAAAATTATTTGCAAAAAATATCCAGTAAAAATGTCAACTGATATGCTTCTAATTCCAAATGTAAGTATTTTAAAATTATGAATATTTAGTTCTAGACTTCAAGTAGAAGAAAACAAAAACCCAGAGACCTTTGGATGGGCAAAAAGGCAGCAATGTTAATCAATTAAATGGTTCTATAATCCTGGCAAGCCCTGGAGACCAACTATCATGTGTGCATACACACTCACAGGTAAAACTCCTTTGCTGTTTACACCAAGGGCACCACACCCAAAATTACTTTTCAGGCTAAGTCTCAGCTTTTGATATATTCTGAGTGGATGCTAAAGACTGTACAGCAGACAAGAGGTTGGTCTGGGCCAAAACATTTTTCTGGTGTGTTACAGCAGCTCAGCAGTATAAGCCGTCTTCTCTGGAAATGGTCTCTTTCAGCCCTCAAGGAACAATGTGACTTCTCTGAGGTCTGTGTGTAGTTCTCAGGGGTGCTCTTTTCAGTTTGTGGCCACAGACAAAGCACTAGAGAGAGTGTTAAATTACCTAACTTTAAACCCCAACTGTAGGCTAGTTCTCTGTGTTTCTATAGTAAAGTGATATCTTAGGGAAACGAGCTGTCTCATTGCCACACAAGTGGGATGAATTTCAGTAGGATGTCTGTCTATAATCATTACCTATAGAGAAACAGAATGTCTAAATGGTTAACTTTTGTGAGACTGCATTGAGGTGGAAATATATCCCACCTGTAAATATATCCCACCTGTAAATATGACTGTGTGTTACACAGACAAATGAAGATTCAAGGCACTGAAGTGGCTTCTGATACACAAAACTAAGTATCATAGAAAACTATGGACAAACTGACTCGTGGACCAAATTAAAGCTCTGTAACTGCTTTGTGAACCAACATATCTAGTAACTTCTATTTTGTAAGTTTACTGAATGTCTTCTGTTCTTGAAAGCGACCAATACTAGATGAAAACAAATTTATAGTAGGAAAATTGTTGGAAGATCTCGATTCTCATGTGCTGGAGAACTGAAGAGCTATTTATTAAAAGAATTGTGTTACTGAGTTGCTGGCAATAGAATGGGGATTTTATGTAGACAGTTCTGCATCTTCTCTTAATTTCTTCTGTCCCTGGATGGATGTAACTGTTTCAATATTAATATTTGATTATGCATAGACATTGCCTACACTGATTTCATTTTAGGTCCTCATCAGAACTAACAACCAGATAAATATGAGTGAATTATATGATCAGTCTGTATTTCATGAGTCTAAAATAAAATTAAAGTTCTACTAAATTAAATGCAGGTGTTCTGGAGCAGTCTGTCAGATATTTTATGTGTTTGTAATAATGAAAGCATGAACAGGTGCTTTGTCAGACAGGTGTAGTTTGACAGTAACTTGCTGATTAATTAAAAAGTTTCTTTTTTATTGAGTGGAATAGTAGGAAACTGGTAGCTGTTACTAATTAAGACAGAAATAAATTTTTCATCAGTGGATTTTTTTTTCAGGTGTTTAAAGGAGTTTAGCTGCTTTTGCCTATATCTGTCTGTGTTAAACCCATTATCATAGATCATAGAATAGTTTGGTTTGTAAGGGAGCTTTAATGGTCATCTAGTCTGACCCCCCTTGGAATGAGTGGGGACACCTTCAGCTAGATTAGCTTGCTCAGAGCCAGGTCCATCCTGACCTGGAATGTTTCTAGGAATGGGGCATCCATGAATTCTCTGGGCAACCTGTGCCCAGAGAATTGACCACCCTCATTGCAAAAAAAAACCTTCTTCCTTATATCTACTTTAAATTAACCCTCTTTTAATTTAAAAGCATCACCCCTTGTCCTATCACTAGAGGCCTTCCTAAAAAGTCTGTCCTCATCTTTCTTATAAGACCCCTTCAAGTATTGAAAAGTCTCCCTGGAGCCTTCTCTTCTCCAGGCAGAACAACCCTAACTCTCTCATGACTTCTTATTCCTCACTTCGGTCTTTCTGCTCAGCCTTTTGTGCCCAAGAGTAGCTTTGGTGGGACTCTGTGGCAGAAATCTACACTGTCTTCAAAAAGAAAAATACACTGAATTGTCCTCTAGATCAAACATGCTCTCAATACATGCTTTGAACACCGTGACAGACATAGCAGGACTCTGTTCCTTCATATGTAGGTGCCCACAGACATCCACTGATAGTTTGGTGACTCTGCAGGTTATTTTCTGCATTTCTGCTGCCAGCAGTACTCACCCAGAATCTGGTGCTCCCATCAGCCAGACATCACCCGGTTCCCACAGCCCCTCTGTTTACTCTGGGATACTCAGAGTGCGAGGCTGCATCTACTGGCTGGCTAAGAGCAGGTGAACAGGTCCCAGAAACTGCCTGTCTCCCACACAGTGCCTGCCATGTCATGCTGCACAGCAAACTCAGGTGCTCACTGCTCTCCACAGCATTTGCTACAGCTGTTTGTTCTACCTAGAGGTTAGGATGGCAGCCCTGCTGTATCTTTGGTATTAGGCTGTTGGGTTTTTTGTGATTCTAATAATGAAACGTAAAATCTGGGCTTACTACTCATCTTGTCAGTTTAATCCTGGTAGAAGACTGTCACAGGCTTCATGTGAGACATCAGCCACTGCAATGGGAACAGGTTTCTGTGGTGATTTCAAAGCAGGATTTTTTATTTTTTTAATTTTTTTTTAATCAGAAAAGCAAATATTCTATAAAATATCTGAACTCACTTAGCTTTCTAGGCAACATTCCCAGTCATTTGCAGTAATCAGTCCACCTCCTGGAAGGCAAAAGCCAACAAATTTCCCACCCACTAGGGGTGGTAATGCTGAGCTGCTATACGTTGTTCTTGCTCACCACAAGAAACCACAAAGCAGGCCACATAAGCTATTTAACAAATAATTAAAATTGGAAGAAAGTTGTCATTTTAAGACAAAAGTTGATAATTCATACACATTTGCAAAGGTCTCACAACCCTGTGAGTAGTCCCTAGAATGGTAAATAATTAACTTTATTGTTAATATTTAACACCAAACCTAAACATTTCTGTATGACAAAAACAAATGTAACAGTACTTGAGGCAAAATAATATGTATGTACTTCTTTTTTTCTTGATACATCCAACATTATTTTGCAAAGCTGAAGTTAGGTATTCAGGACAGCCAGAATTTTTTTAAATATTTAGTCCCTTAGAAACATAATCTCCCCAGAAGTATAAATAGCCCAATTTCAGCTTTCATGTAGTAAAGGTGACTTATTTTAAATATAAATAGGCATAAATATGACCTTTATGATTCCCTAAAAAGAATGTGACCAAGCCTTTTCAGCCTCATTTCCCAGGTACAAAGCAAGGTATATTTACAGCAACATTAATAATCTAAGCAATAATTTTGCTGCTTTTATTTCAGCAAATGATTGTTTTATCTTTTGAACTAACTACTGAAACTATTAAAATTTGATTTCCAAGCTTGCCTCAACATATATGTGGTTCAGATAGAAATATTAAATCACTAATGCTCAATAATATATTTTTTGACTATATTAAAACATTAAAAGTATTTACAGTGGTTCATATTAGGGCTATTATTAGCTGATATTATTCAAAGTCAAATAAAATCTTCCATGCTTATGAATTTATTGCCTCTAACTCTTTTGGCCAGCGGTAATCACAATGAACTAAACACACAATAATGAAAAGATCTCCTAAACCACTGATTAACTCAGCATGAGGCACTGGTCTATGTACAATCACAGAAGAGAGAACTCAGTCTATCCAGAGTCAAATGGTGCACTGTGAATAAATCTAACTCTGCATGTGCTCAACATGATGATGTCTTTCACTTGAGTCTTCCCCATTAGTCACTGTGTAGTGACTAATCAGTGAGGTAGACTAATCAAAATTGGTAGATTTTGTCAGTGTTTTGGTAGAGCTGAAGAACCTTTATTTCCATAACATGGAGTATACATCAAGTGTTACTTTGATGTAGCTGAGCAAAGGACCTCTGGCAATGGGAAGTCTGTGCTTTGGGCTTGTGATGACTGAAATCAGCAATCTGTATTTTTATAAGTTGACAAATATTTCCAATTGCACTTAGTCAACACTTCTAATTATAATGATTATAAAACAAGTCATGTTAAGGAAACTTTCCTGTCTGATCATCCAGGAGCCACTCTGGCAGTGGCCCTTGCACCACCTGAGCTAAGGACCAAAGCCCCTTCTCAATGGGGACCTCAACTGCAATAAAAAAAAAAAAAACAGCTGGAGCTGGGTGCTTCTGAGGAGGGACCCTGAACAAAGTAAATCCTGGACTTTGATACCCTCACAGTCTTAGTGCACAAAAGTCTGGGATCTTCCAGCAGAGTCCTTGGCTCCTGCTGTGTCTCCAAGTGTTTGCTCACCTGGTTGGCAACAGATCTCCATGCCCTTTGTTAGGCCAAGTTTGGTTCCAGTTTACAGCCTCTTGCCTTGTTCTCCCACAACCCAGAGCTACCTGCACTGATGATATTCCTCAACAGCTGTGAGTTTTGGTTGCTCCTTCTTTCTTATAATGAACCCTCAAGCTGCTTCTGCACTGATAATTTACTCTAACACTTTCTTCTTAGAACAATAACCACAACAGGGTTGTCTTGGTCAAGACATTTAAAATGGAGCCCTGCTATACAATGGAGGCTTAGATATAGACAAAAATTTCACTAAAGTGGAAAATGCACCTGTTTAACTTAAAAGGCAAAATCAAGAAATTCAGATTCACACTCTTTTCATATTAATATTCTCTTTCACTCATTGTCACTGAACTCCTTCCAAAAAGTTTTTGATCACAGAGCTGTTTAGGTCATTGACCTATTGGAATGAGACCAGAGAAGAGCTGCTAAGATGAGCAGAGCAGAGCTGGATAACCTTTCATGTGAAAACAGGCTGAGACTGTTGCAGCTGTTCAGCCTGGAGAAAAGGCGGCTTTGGTGAGATTTCAGAGCAGCCTCCCAGTACAAAAAGGCTGGAGAGAGACTTTTCACAAGGGCATGTAGGGGAAGGACAAGGGGGACTGGCCTTAAACTAAAGGAGGGCAGGTTTAGATAAGATGATAGTAAGAAATTTTCTACTATAACAGTGGTGAGACAGATAGGTGTGAAAGTTTGAAAGAGTTCAAACTGACTTAAATGTTTTTGATATTATGAGTTGAGTTAGGCTCCAAAGTAACTTTGTCAGTTTCGAAGAATGTAACTACACAAAGACTTTGAGAACTGGCTGATGACTCAGTTTTCGTTACTTGTTAAGTTTATAGTTTGAGATACCTAATGGAAATCTCCAGAAAGCTCTGAACACATTCCTTTGAAGCCAGGCCGCCTTCTGATGTTTTACCTTCACAAACGGTTACTGCTATCAAAGCCACTAGACACTGTTTTAAAATACAGACCATAAAGCTAAGTATTATCTTTCCCTTATTCACGCCACACTCCCACACTGACACCAAGGAAACTGAGTGAAAAAACCTGATGGTTTGCTGTCTTGAGCCAAGAGAATACAAACACTTGAGAATATACAACTAAATTATCCTTATTCTTATTTCCCAAATGCTTAAAATATCCTAAAACCAGAAGAATAAATGCTAAAAAAAAAAAAAAAACCACCAAGTTTGGTTTCCAAGAATGGAAATATAGTTTTTTTTACAAGTTACATAGTTATAGTTACTCTACAGTGTCAAAATAACACAAAATAAATACAATTTTTTTTCCAAATAAACCAATGTCTAATGGAAATAAAAGTTGATGAGTAGAACAGGAAAGAGGCTTTGAATTCAAGTCCTTACTTCACTTCTTTTAGCAATGAGTTTGCTTTGGCATGTAACACCAGCACTGAATGTTCAAAATGAAGCGACCTGCCATGAAAAATACCAAAGCTCTTAAAAAATCTTTTATCAATGCATTTATATCCATATTTAAATGTTAAAGCTCAATTCTTGGGCTTTAGAAAATAAAAAAATTTTGTATTATATTTGTTTGATGCCAATCATCACTCAAGCAGATGTTGGCACATGGAAACTCCTTGTTTTAAGGTGATCCTTTAAAGTACTTCAAAGTGTTAAAATTTAAGGCTGTAAATACATAAGAAGAGGGATCAAAAAATCTTTTAGTTTATCAGATACAACTCCCTTATACTAATGGCTGCTCTAATCTATAATGACTTTCATAAAATGAACAACATTCTCCTGAAGGTTCGATAGGCTAAATATTCCCTGGCTCCACCACGAACGCTTTTCTGATACAATTCCTATTACTATAGCCATGCACTGTCATTGCTATTTTGAAATAAATCTTGATAGTTGCTCCATTACTGACTTTCTTTTCTTGCTCTGATCATCTTTGCCCTTTCTAATTGATTAACTGTCTCCTTATAGCAAGAGTTTCCGTAGGCTTTGGTTAAGGTCTCAGCACAGGGGTGTGTTCACTAATCAGGTCCTCAGAAGCAGATTTAGAGCACTAATTACAAGCAGCTGGACCCTCTAACCTCTTATAGCTATGATTAAACAGCAACTTAGACAAGCAGCTTCCTCTCTGACTGCTGCTAAAACTTAACCAGGACCTATTGTCTTCCAGTTAGCTGATTTATTTCTATCATGTTACAATGGCGATCGTTGACATTAAATTTTTTTCCTAAACGCAAGTGGTCTTACATGCATGCCTCACAAATTCCTTATTATTTGTTGCATAGCCCTATACAGGCAAATTAAAGATTATCAATCAGTGTCTACTACTTTGACTGATGGATCAGTGAAACAAAACCCAAGCTAATAATTTTATTTATTTATTTGGTATTCTTTTTTGACTGGATGAAATGGAAGATAATTTTATTATTTCTTTCTATAAAAAGCATAGAGATCAGGTGGATTACTGAAATTTGATAATTTCTAAATATAAATTTTTGAGTTTAGATTGAATTTTGTACCTTTTTTGTTGTTGTTGATATAACTAAACACTACATACACTGTGTTTGACAATGTGGTAGGTGTGGTTACTTAAGTTCCCCATGAAAAATAAAATCCTCAGTATGAAGACAATGAAGTTTTGCAGAAGCTTAATGATATTTTTCCTTCATCCTAAAAGAGCCCTTATAAAGACCATTAGGCTTTTTGTTTTTTCATAGTTTGCGTATTATTTAAATTCAACAGCTGAAAAAACAAGTTTTTTGTAATAATAAGTGACCCTTCTTTGTAACTTATACAGAAGAAGTCAAACTGATTGTCCTTTCCTACTAATTATTTTCCTGTGATATGATTTTTAAGGCTCTGATGTTAAACAAATTTCAGTAACATCTGATTTTTTTACCATATTATTGAAAAAAATTTAGTTGTAAGAACCTTTTATACACTTTATTAGACTTTTTTTTATCCTAAAGAGAAGTCACTGGAAATAAAATTTTCCCAGATTTTGGCTCATACTGCAGCTCTTTCCCTTTTCCATCCATTTTATGGTATCCATCAGAACTAGCCATGGCAGTCCAGTCATGATCTCACAAATATTGACTTATTGTAGACGCATGATTTAAATACATCAACTTTCAAATAAATTGTCCTGATCTCTTATTTTTTACCCACTATCTTCTCTCTGTCTAGGTTAAATCCAAGTGCAGGCCAGTTATGTGGTCACTGGAAAAAGTGAAAATAGTAATGGGCATGGCCCAGTAGTGAGCATAAATCAAATAATTCACTCTTCCTTAAAATAATTTATAATACTCCCTCAAAGCATCTTTCAACAAAAAACAGGTTTTCAAAGGAATGTTAATTTTGATTCTTGATATCATTTGACTAAGTTTGTATTTTTTGTGCAAAGACACTTGTCTTATTTTGATAGAAGCAATTCCTACTTTCAGTTTCTGAGTTATTCAACTCTCTCTCTGAAATGACCGAAATAACTTATATCAATGCTTTTTATTTTTCAACTCATCAGGAAACAAGATTTAAAAAGGTCAATGTTCATTTTGGCCACTTGAAAAAGTACTCTGAAAAGAATAAAATTATTTATCTTTTCAAAGCCTAAACTTTTATAAATTACTATCTTATCTGTATTTTGATTTCCTTTATCAAAATTGTTCAAAGTTCAAAAATAAGCCATTAGAAAATTAGTCTCATTTTTCTTATATGTTATCATAGTTTAATTAATGATATGTTATAGAATCACTCCCCTGCATTGTTTTTTCTAAAATAATTGTTCAAGATAAGAAGCTGTAGTCAAAAGACTTGGCCACCTCAGTTTCTGCTTAGGCCTGTCAGAAACATCTGTCACTGGAACATGATTTTATTCACTTATTTTAACACACCTTGAATTTCCTACTCTTGAATTTATTAACTTATGCAGGTGAACATTGGCATGAAAACTAATTAGAGGACTGAGCCCACTCTTAATGTCTGTGACAACTCAGGGCTGAATCCCAGCTCTTCAGATTATTTTACCTATGCTTTATTGCCCTTTAACTGTCTTATCACAAAGCAGTTGCTCTGGGTAGCAAGAGATCATCACTGCACCCTCACCAAAACACAAAAGCTTTAGCTGGGATGTGGATCTGGCCCTGTGTTTTCCAAAAAGATTAATTTCTCTCCCTAAAATACAGAATGATATGCAAAGATAGAGCCTTTCTTCACACCTTGGGCTCTGGCCTTTCTGCAGTTGCTGCAGTCACTGGGCCAACTTGGACAAGCTGGAAGGGGCCAAGACTGTTCCTTCAGGAAACTGGGCTGGCTTATTTTTATAGAATCATAGAATGGTTTAAAGGACTTGCCTTAAAGATCATGTAGTTCCAGCTTCCCCTGCCAAAGGCAGGGAGGCCACACTTTAGTTCAGGTTGCTCAAGGTCCCATTTGACCTGACCTTGAATTTCAAACAGTATTTTTAAAATAATTTAGAACAGCCTGTGTATTTGTCCGGATACCCATGCTGTCTCTTTTGACAAGTGTTTGGATTCAGCCAGCTGTCCCTTTTGGCCAAGACCCTCACTAGCTGCCAGACTGCTGTCACAAAAATCCTGAAACAACTTCTCCTCTTTTAATTGGGTTATTTAAACAATGTGCTGTACCACTTTCTTCTCCACATGGCCTTCAAATCTTACTCCTCTGACTTTGCCCATTTACAGCACAGAGCATTGGTGGCTGACAGTAGAGTCCCCTGCTGATGGACGTTCGGCCATTCCTCCTCTCTCCCCTTGTCCCTCGTCACATCTTTTCCCACCTCTGAGCTGTCACCACCTTTCCCTAAGTTGCACCAGGGAGAAGAGGAGAAAATTAATTGTGTCATTTTAACATATCATCTTTCTACCATCATAACCCTGGAAATGTCGCCTCCTTGCAATTACAGTGAGCTTGCACGGGTGCAACTTCATTTATTTAAATAGCCCGACATCTGATTGACACATGCAAGTATGTGAGCAGAATCTTGGCCTACACCTTTGCCACTGTGAGTTATTTCAAATGTAAGAACATTATTTACTACTTCAGTTACATAAGGATAAATATAACTAGACATATATTGCTGCTGTCACTTCTCTTCCAGAAAACACAGAATTAATGAGCTCTGGCCAGACAGTCCTGGCTTGTCTCAGGTTTGTTTGGTGGAGGTTGTGGCGGCAATATGGGCATCCCTTTTTTTTTTTCTCAGTAGTTAAGTTTTAAATTTGTTATAAAACTTTGGCTACAGGTTATTTCCCAAACGATAACATGAAATTTTTGTTTTGCTGGAAAACTCCTCCTTTTCAAACCTGGCCTGTGGAACAGTGAAGCTGTTCCTCTGTGTTTGGCTGTGTTTGTAACTGGATCCATTCAGCCTTGAGACTACAGACTTCATTTGTTCCTTTGTTGCATTTAAAAACCTACTAAAGGTAAAGGGAAACCCACATTATATGTAAAGTCTGGAATTTATTGCTAAATGTAGATGAAAACCTCACAGTCAAAATGAAGAAATATTATTAGTCCTGATTTAAGAGAAACCATTTCATTGTTACTTGTTTGGAAAATTTTTTTAACAAACCTGAACAATCTGCATCAAACAATCAAATATCACAGAAGCGGGACATATTTTGGTATATTATATCAGCTTAATATTTCGTGCTAGATATTTTCTGTTTTCAGTTCTCCATGTTTCTTTTGAATAGATAAATAAGTACTTAAGTACTTAGCATTATATATATATAAGATTATTGTAGATTCACAGAGGAATTTTAATAGAATTATGGTTTAATACGAAGTTTGGGTGTTTTAACACAATTATAGCCAGACAGAAACTAGATAAGTTGTAATACTTATTGTTTCTGTCAAAAAATAAAAGAACAGAAATGTTCTGTATGATCCTGTCTAATATTATGTTTTAGTACTGGTCAAGAAGGTTATACTGGACAGAATTGAAAAATGTGTCAAAATAAGCTGAGCCTAGATGGTCAGGTAAAGCTCAGAGAAGAGACCTCTAAAATGTAACATTTCATAATGAAGAATGTAAGTGAAAGTAATATCAGTTTTGGTATTTTTAAATTATTTTTTCATTAGATAACCTTACCTTGTTGCAATTTGAGCCAAACAAAAAAAGATTTTTTTTTTTTAAACTGCATGTTGAGGAAGTGGGATACTGTTATGAAAAGCATAAGCTTCCTTCCTGTTGTTTTTTTTTCAAATGAAATGAGTGTTTTCCCTTCATTGTTTTGGCAAATTTTATGGAAACAAATATTGAAAGCATAATATTTTTAACTTAAAATACCCTCATTTTATCCTTGTGAAATCTAATTTTATTACATATCTATTTTATAAGAATTCAAGAAATATTTCCATTCTTCTAAGAGAAATTTAAAAAAAAAATAGAAACTTCATTTTTATTTTATGAATCAGTGAACTAATTTTCAGATAATTTACACAATTTTACTTGCTTTTCCTATGTCAATGAAAATACTTTGTACCAAATTTGGAGAATGGATTCTCTCAGAAATTAAAATGAAGTAAAAGTTCTTCACAGTGATTGTCTTAATTTTCTGTTCTTCAAGAATCAAAGAAAAATATTCTACAGGTTTTTTAATTTAGGTACTAGACTATGGAAAACAATAAGTTAGGTTCACATTTTATATAATTTTTTCTTACCGTACTAAATTATAAAATAATGGTGATAGAGCATGGATCTTGATGTCATCTAGTTCTTTATGGTATTTTCTTTGTGATCCCAGTAATTGTAAATTTCTGATTACTTTTGGAGCTTTAATCTCAAAACATAGCACAACACCGATTTTTTTTTTTTTCCTTAGGTCTGAGGGAGAAGCCTTTATAATTTGTCATTATTAAGGACAGTTTCTCACATATTCTTAATCTAGTTGTTTAATACATGACAGAGCTCTCAATCTCAACCAAAAATACTTGAAATTTACTATTTTCCTAGTGTGCATTAGCTGACCTACTTCTGTTTAGTCTGTGTATCTCTGAAAATAAAAAACATTTTTCAAAGAAAAAATCAAAGCCACACTTCTGCACCTAAATGCTCTGACTTCTCTAGCTCTATTTATAAAGGTGAGTCAGTATATGAAAATATACAGAACTGGTCTGGTATCTTTCTCAGATCGGAGCTGCTTCATTCACATACTGAAAACATACTCGCAACATTGCAAGAAAACTCTCAGCAGTGCCACACAAGGCTATGGCTGCGGCTCTTTGCATGGCAAGGTCTCTCCTCTTGCTACAATTTACTGTGTTTCTTTTCTACTTCTTTTCCAGCTGACGCATTCTTTCTCTCTGAAGTTCCCTGGTTACCCTTTAATCCTTCTGTGGTCATTTTCCTTTTTAAATAGCCACCCTGAAGCAAACACCCTCCAGACAGTTCCCTGTATTCAATCTATATGCTGTGTCTGCTCTCACAGCCTGATCTTTACATGTGCTGCTATACAGGCTGCTCAAGAGTGGTGACCATGCAGGCACACACAGTATCTTTCTATACTTCAAATAATTGAGTTTACACTTAAATATCTCTCATAATCAATAATAACAACAAAAAAGGTTGTTACTCCTATTGTATTATGTACAAAAGCATGTGAAATGCTGTAAACAAAAAAGCAAGACTTTTGCATCTCCAGCTTTCAAACAGTATTGATGATACTCATGTTTTTATACCAAATACCATTACTAAATTTAACTCTATAAGTGTTTACAAAAGTGTTTAAACCTCTATGTAGTCCACAGTTGGCTCCTGATATTTCATAAAAACTATTTTTTTTATTTCTGGGATGAAAGAATTTTATGGAGTTTTATTAGTTGTTTGGGTTTTTGTAGGTTTTGTTTTTGTTTGTTTAATTGGTTGTTTTTAGTTTGTTTTTTTGTTTGTGTGGGGTGGTGGGGTTTTTTGGTTTTTTTTTGGTTTTGGGTTTTTTTTGGTTTGGTTTGGTTTGGTTTTTTGTCTAGAGGGTAAAAATTAAGTATATGAAACACTGAAAAAAAAAATTAAGTATATGAAACACTGAAAAAGCATATATTATGCTCGAAGAAAACCCAGATAATTATCAGATACACTGTTTTACATTTCAGTACTTATGTAGCATTACTTATTATTTTCAGAACTGTCACTGCTTTGGGTTTTTTTTTCATTCCCACTTTTCCTGATTGCTGATTAGTTACCACATGCTCAGATAAAGCCAAAAACATCTAGCAGCTGAACAGGTATTCTATGTAGTATATATTTTAAACAATTTTTTTTGAATATTAACAAATACTTGTTTTCAGAGTTTCTCCTTTTTAGCATCTTTTTAAATTTATTAATAACAGTAATTCTGGTACTCTATGGTTCTCCAAGTTTTGTGGCAGGAAGATGCAAAGTTTTGCTGACTCTCTGAATATCTTGTTTATATTGAACTAGATAAGACTGTGAATGGACTACTAAGCAGAGATACATGCAACAGGAAAAAGTGACAGGTACAAAGGTCTTCCATTCTTCCACAAGCTGATTTCTTTTTTCTGTCTCAGAAGTCCTCATCATTTTGGACTGGAGAGAAGAAATTAGGAGAGGGTGCTACTGAGCTAGTTACATAAACTACCTTCTGAAAGATTTCAAGGATAGATACACCATTGTTGGCTGATATTTGAAGTGCCACAAAATGTTTTCTGGCTTCCAAGGCCCAGTGCCCATCCATGAAGCAAAAGGTATTTTGCTTGTCAATTGCAAATCCAAAAGTCACTTTCATTTTATTATCAATAGCTACATCATAAAGTTGATTATAATAAAACTATCTTTCAATTTTTTTTTTTTAACTTTTTTTTTCCTTTTTCCTTTTTATCACCAAACAGTAACAGCACACAACACCTTCTGTAATTTACATCTCACAAGACAAATTGATTGTTACATCCAAAAATTCGCAGCAAATCATTTCTATATGACATCAAGGAAACTACATAGGACAACTCTTTTAAATAACTTTATTTCTTTGTCTCATATTTTTTTTTGTCTGCTGTCAATACAAGAACTTTTCTAATGCAATTACTTCACAGAGTTTTGAACATTTAAGATTAGAAGGACAGAATTCATGTTGCTGTTTTTATTATTATTATCTTGAAATATTTTCATTAGAACATTATCTTGCATAATTCATACATTATATCTTTAAAAAACAGCCTGAATGTGGAAAAAGGTCCTGCACCTTATTGTTTAAATTCTTGGGTTTGTTTTGTTTTTCTTCATGTAAAGTAGCAAAACTTTTACATCTTCTTGTTCATCCAAAATGTGATGGTTTTTTACAGGATTAGCTGTCCAAATCCATTCACAAGATGTGAGAAGGTGGTCATAAGGACGTGCATGTAAAAATTGTGACAGCATGATTGAATACTATATTTAGATTCTCTGAGTCTTTCATTATTTTGGCCATGTTTTTTACCAGGGTAAGTGATAAGATAGAATTTCAAAATAGATTTTTCTCTTTGTAATAGGAGAGAACACAAAACTTCACTCCTTAACAGGAAGAAAATAACATGAATTTATGGGATAATGAAAAAGAATTCTAAATACTTTTGGAATTCATTTTTTATGTGAAGTGTTTTCTCTCTGGAAAAACTTTAAATCAAAATCCTCAAAATTTAAATTTTTTTTTCAGTAATTCATTTTTAATCAAGTCTAGTTTAGATTTAGAAGATTTATTAGCTGTACTCAGTTTAGAAATAATTAAATCATAGCCCTCTATTATTACCTCTAGGTTGAGAACATTCCCTTCTGTCTCCATTAGGCTTTTACCCAATTGCTCACTTCTTTCCTCACTAGCAGTAATTGTTTCATGCAGAGAGTCCAGCTGTTAGACCATAATATCATTGTCCCTATCTATCATATCCAATGAGTTCTAGAAAGATAAATCACTTCTGAATGCTACAATGAGGAGATATCTAAAGATAACTTTACATATAAACCAACACCAAGCTTCTTGTTTCAATTTGTGAAAACACTGGGTTTTTGTTGCACTCACGGAAACTGATATTCTTTTGCATTTTATTTGCAGGAAAATGTTGTCTCTTTTAAAGGCAAATCTTTGGGGACATTGCTGAGACCTGTCAAATACATTGCAACTTACTTTATTTTGTGGATTCAAAATCTGCAATGATGAGAGATTTTATGGTATTGACCTCAAACTCGGCATGATTTGAAAATTCTTGGATTTGGCCTGCTTTTATATTCAAAAATAATATAACTTATTTGCAGTTAATGTTTCTCTTTTTGCTTCCTAAAATAATGAGTTTGGTGCTTATATTCCAGTTGAAAAGCAAAACCGTAGTGGATGGTCAAATTCTGATATTGCAGAAATGTGGCTTCTAAAAATATTGATTTGAGTGTAAAACACTTGATGTGATTGTAAAAATACTGTAAAAAATTTTATATTCTTAAAACCTTATGTACATACAAGTTATAGCTGTTACCATTATTATTAAACAAGTTGAAACAGTAATAGTTTTTAACTGTGAAGATATATTAGAAGTTTATAAAAGAATGTTCCATTTTAACCTTTATAGAACTAGGAGCTGACATGATGCTCACTTAATATTCTTCACTCATGCCGTTGAAGACCCAAAGCACCTTGTCATCAGAAGGTGTATTAAGCAGTATGACAGAGACTATAGGGATATTTTGACATACGTCAAATCAGGGGAATGGCTATATTACCCAGGCAGCATAAGGAGATTATTATGAAATTCCACGGTATCACAAACCTGTCAGCATCTGGAACAGAACCTGAATTTTCACAGAAAAGTTGGTTTTCATTTTTGCAAGCACAAATACCTTGTAAGGAGGTATTATGTATAATTCAGTTCATGTATGTCTATACTTCAGGTATAGAATTTTAGAGCCTTACACCAATTATACTATTCTTTAGAAAAAGTACAAATCCTGATTGATTGATTTTCCTGTATTGTGAGTATACTGAACTCCCATACATGTTCTGATGAGACTATATGTGCATAACATTTATAGCCCAGTTTGAAAGAGGTGAAAAGACCCAAAAAAAGCAATACTGAAGAATGCTCACTTATTCAGATTATTAGTGCTGTGTAAGTGACTATTCAGACATGTTTACTTGTAACAGGACAGAATCACCATGTCAAACTGAGCAGGGTCCAGACTCAGGCCCAAGAGCTACTGCTGAGCCTTCAGAGCTGTTACACACTCAGAAAGATTTGGAGCTACGCTTTGACCCAAGCCAGGAGCCATCTCTTGACATGCTGGAGGACAAGATCAAACAAGGGGCACAACAACCAGTCTGCCTTTGATAGAATTCAGCCACCCTATTGGGCAGGTGTGTGGACATAAGCAGAGCCATGGCATAGCTGGCTTCAGAGGCAGAAAAGTCTTCCTGAAGTTTACATTTACATTTACTAATAGCTGCTGTTTCTGGAGAACAACGTTCTCTTCTGCCATGGGTTTTGGGTTTTGTGAGTGCAAGGGGAGCAGTAAGAAAACAGCCTCATATAGCCTGTTTCTTTCTGTGCAGACACCTTTCAATGTTCACCCCATGCTGCAGCCTCTCTAATGTCTTAGAAAACCATAAAACTCACAAAGGCAGTCATCAAAAGAGTATATGGTGAGATAACACCAAGTCATTTATATTAGGGAAATGGGTCACTGCTATGTAAAAGAAGAGAGAGGGGAAATAATAGTATAGAGGAGCTTCATTTGAACTGCGTTTGCTCTTTAGCTCAGATCAATGACACAACTTTTGTTTCTCCTCATTCTAAGGATGTATGAATGTTGTTATAAGGCTTTTCGCAGAAAGGGACTAAGATCTCCTAAATATCATCAAACAGATAAAAACATTATTGTATGAACTTTAGTTACCACCCTGTCTACAACATCCCTATAACACGTATTTTTAGGAAACTAAAGGGAGAAAACCACGTGTTCAGTCCTTAACATATCTGTATATGTCCATATCTTGGGAATCTGTAAAGAAAATTGACATTTGCTGGATGAATACTATATCTTTTTCCTATGCAGACACTAAATAAATAGAGGAAGAAAGGAGAAAGAGTTGACTGCATTCCTTTACCAGGTGATACAGCAGAATGACAGAGATGAGCACATTACACTAAGGTGGCATCCACCCCTACATCCTGCTTAGTTTCTAAAAAAAACCCTTATAATTACCATATACTACTTATGGTGTCCTTATAAAAATTCTTTGGAGAAAAGGCCTCTTCTCCTGCATTATTACATTTTTATGCAGTGATAACTACTGAACTGACAGAATGGAGTAGAGATGAATTGCAGTGCAGGCAGGCTGGAGAGTGTCTCTAAGGCAATATCCAGTACGAGGTGTGAAAGACAGGTTCCTTGAGCCAGAATTAGTTGGACTTCTAATTTGTGGTATTTTGTCTTTTGATTGTAACTTTGGATATTAAAACCAAGTAGTTGAAGAATTTTTTTTCAGGAATGAATGAACTCAACAGCCTCTCCCTTACGTTTTATCTTGATAATATATAAAATACAAGATACCCCAAATTATTTATTTCGTTCCAGCAGTTATTATGTTAGCATAATTTTAACAAACATAATCTTTTGCCAACCTGCTGTTTTCTGCTTTGAAAACCCTACTTGTTTGAAGAAAAGAAAATTATTCCCATTTAAGACTGTTGCCAGTAAGTCCATTCATTAATAAACTTTGGAAGCATTTAATTAGGGCCAGACAAACTTGCACTTAGTCTTGCGAGTAATCACAGTAGGTAACACACAACATAGGTTCAAATCTGTCCAAAAATAAATAATTCCATGCACCAAATAACAAAGATTTACTAGCAATTAACTCAAATGCAAATTATTGAAATACTAACAAGAAGAAGTGATATTCTACTTGAATGGATAGGAAACTCCGGCCCCTTTAAGTGTCAGTGCAGCAGCAAAGAACTAAGCAAGCAATATAAATTAGTGAACCATAGCCAGAATTATTAAGACAAAATTGATTTTTAAAGCTGCTGAAAATAAATCTTAATGGCTATGTATGCCACTGAACTTAGCAAATTTCTTCAATAGAACAAATTGATAGATTTAGTCCACTTCACTGCCAGATGCTACTGAAATTATTTCAGGATCTATAAGCAAGAGTGTTGCATGCATAATCACATGTTGTCACAAATTTGGCAGCTACTCTCAGCTTTGCTTCATTGCTTTGCATGGTTCCCATTTGTCATTTAGTGTCACAAACCTTCAAGCATGAGAGATTAGAGCCCTTCAGCTAACATGCTGCTACAATGGTTTAAATAGGGACCAGAAACTCACTTTCTAAATGTAGTCCTTAGAGACAGACAAGGAAGATTACTCATGAATGTCTGAGTTGATTAACAGGTATGTTTCCAAGACTCATCTCCTTACATTTGACTTAAAAAGTGCAAAACATATCACATCCCTATCAATTAAGCTAATCCATCTATTAAAATTCTATATTGAAATGAATATAAATCCATTTAAGTATTATTATTGTACCCTTCTTTCATTGTACTTTCTCTTTAACTTGTCATTTAAGTCTTTTATCTCTGATTAGTTTTGAACCATTAATTACAGGGTGCTGCACTGAAAGAAACTGTCTCTGCAAATAAGTAGCTAAAAAGGCATTTTTCCTTTAAGGCAAAATCTGAAATGAAGAGGATAAAAGAATTATTTGATTCAGTTGTTTTAATTTCTCTGAGGACATTGTTAAAAGAAAGAGATTTCAATGCTCTTCTTTTAAAGATAAGCTATTGTATTTTAGAATGCAGCTGCTAAGATCACCTAAAGGATTTTTTAAAGCAAGCACATACCATAATTTATTGCAGGAGAATCCCTTGTTTGCGATTTTAAAATTGACAAACTCTCTTATATGGCCAAAACAAACAGAACTCACTCATGTTGGCTTACAAACACATTCATATATACCAGAATTTGCTGTTCTGAGTTTGTACCTTGCTCTGCGGGGATGGCCTAAGATCACTGCAATACTATAGCGTTTCAACAGATGGTGAATTCTTTTATTTCTTTTTTCCTACTTCCAGTTGTTATTACTCCTACATTGTACACAAGGCTATACTATGTTTATTGTGATTATGCCAGACATATCTTCTGTATAATTATGTTTATTTCTCTTGTCCTTCTCTCTTACCATTAGAGTAAACTCATCAACAGTCATCATAAGCTTGTTCTTCTTCTCTGTTTTTTCCACATGAAAGTACTTGTCAAAAATACGAATTGCTTGCTTCTCATAAAAAGAAAAGAAACTAGACTTAGATGCCTTTAACACCACCTTTACATAAAAACTACTCAAACTATTAACAAACTTGGTCATTCAACCATGCTAAGGTTAATGCAAGTTCTCTTACAGCTGTGTATGATGGTAATTTGAAATATCATATACAGAGACACCAATCTTTGTTCTGAATTCACTTGTATTAACCATAATTTCAGAAGATGTTCTAATTAGCTGTGTTATACATAAATGTTATCATGTCCCTTTTTTTTTTTTTTTTTTTTTTTTTTTTTTTTTTTTTTTTTTTTTTTTTTTTTTTTTTTTTTTTTTTTTTTTTTTTTTTTTTTTTTTGCATAGCACCTATATTAAACCACTGCTTATGCTTTAGGTACAAATTAACATACTATAGAAATAAAAATAAATATTAAATAGCAATGAGTCAAAAGACTCTGACTGTTCCAAACTTCATTGGTGTTTACATTAGGCAGACAAATAAACTGATAGATAACTCTATTAATCATAAAAATAATTGTTCTGATTCTGTAAGACCTTTAAAAGTCAGAGTGATGATCATCATTTCTCTCCTCTTTTGTTGTTTGCTTATCTGAGCAGAGTTTTATACTTAATTAAACTCTACTGATTTCTGCAGAAATCAGATGCGCTACAGTTTTGCAGTGGCAAACTTTGAAAGGGAAATTACATTAGAAAATGAGGAATAGATTTTATTTGAATTTTGACATACTGGGGATACACACACATATATATGTAGATATGTGTATATATTATACAGTGTACATATACTTTAATTCTGAATTCAAAAGAAGCACTATATATAAATAGAAAATGCAAGGCGTATGGAAAGTTTTCATGTTAGAGGAGTAGATGAGTATTTCAAGCTCTTGTTCACAAGTTTAAAATATTGTGGCATAGTAAATAACATCTTTTTAGTACAAAAGGATCTGTAGAGTTTTGAAGAGAGATAGAATACTCTAGTTAATTTATCTTAAAGAAAAATGGGGTACTTAATGCAATTACAACTTTGTACGTAAAAGGAATAACATGGAATTAAATAGGCAAACAATTAGTGGATCAAAACTCAGAGGGAATGAATGGACTCCATTTGGGGAACTTTGGAGGCCACTCGCTCATCACAAGCACAGCAGCTCTCATGGTTTTTCTAAGAAGGTGCAGATGAAATGTGTGCGATGAAATTAAGTCAGGCAGAAGAAAGACAATAACCTGTGATACAATAGAGAAGAAATAGAAATGTATGTCCTGCACTATACCACTAGAAACAAAGTGGCTTATTTGGATAAAAGACTCTAGAATTTCTTCTGTTCATCACTCTTGGAAATTAAGATCTCAAACCTGCAGGTGTGCAGTCATAGCTAGAGGGGAGTAACAGCTAGGAATTTGCCAAGAATGCTAAATGCCGTGTGAAAGTAATCCAGTTTGCTCAGCCAGTGTAAGGACCTGCAGCTTCTACCTATGCTATTTAAAGTGACAGTCCTTTTACTGCAGTACTCATCACATATATAGGTGACATCATGGATGTCATATCTTAAGAAATGTTTATCCACAGTATTTCACTTCCCTTACCAATTAGCTTTGCGTTGCTTTCACGTACTCCTCCTACAAAAGAGAGAGTTTCTGTCAACTCTCATCACCTGAAGAGCATTTTAAATAAATAAGAGAAAATGATCCTTCCCATCTGCTCAGCAGTGGTAAGAGACATCTGGAAAGCTGAGACATCTGGTTCCCTGGTCAATGAGACAGGCATACCAGGGGTGAGTCCAGCAAAGGAACTCAAAGATGGACTTAAATATCTACCATATGAAGAAAGGCTGAGAGAGCTGGGACTGTTAGGCCTGAAAAAGAGAAGGTTCAAGAGTAATCTTAGCAATGTGTATGAATACCTGCTTGGGGGACATACAGAATTTGGAACCAGACTCCTCTCACTCAATGCCCATTGAAGGACAAGAGGCAAAGGGTGCCAACTGAAACACAGAAAATTCTATTTAAATGGAAGAATGAAACTATTTACCGTAAAGATGGTCAAAGACTGAAACAGGTTACCCAGAGAGGTTGTAGTATCTCCATCCTAGGAGTTATCCAAATACTGACTGAACCCAGTCCCAGGTAACTCAGGTATTGTGATGAAAGTTCATCTGAACCCAAAAAGGCTCAAAAATATGTGGGGAAACTCAAATGCCTTGCTTTGGCTACTTCAAGGTCATCACAGGAGCGTGATTAGCCCATCCCGAGTTCGTCTCAACAAGCCCAGAGAAGCAGAAGAGCACAAAGGTAGGCAGGAACCTAAAATTAGAAGAAGGGACACTCTGGCTGAGCCCTTCTTAATGCTTTTCCAACAGAACCTCAGCCTGAGTGTCTGGTCATGAAACCTATAAAAATGAGTCAACAGTAGAGCTGCACTTTTGGACTAAGGAGAGTTGCTGCCCCGGGATATGGGGAGCATTATGGGGTGCAGAGGAAGAGAAGTTTGGAGATTTTAGATTTATTGTAGGATATTTAGGAAGAGGAGCAGAAGTGGGGAAAGGTATGGATGTAATTACCTTCACAGATTTCACAGATTATTCTGACTTGGAAGGGAACCATAACGATCATGAAGTTCAAAGCTTAAATGAATGGCCTCTACTGGGGTCAAACCCATAACCTTGGTGTTATTAGCACCATGTTCTAACCAGCTGAGTTAATTTGTAGAGGAACGAGGGGAAAATCTTTTTCCTCTATGTATGTAGAGAGGAGTGTCTGTGGTGCTACAAGCTCAAGTTAGACATTAGGTTGGAACAGCCACACGTCTGTGATGCGATCAGCTGGAGAGACTGGATTGAGTGAAACCACACAACAGCCTCTGCAGTGGGACCAGGGCTCAGAAGCCCTGATGTCCATTGTGTCAAGGACAAGTGAGTGTGGGCATATGAGTGAGTATGTGATCATTAACAGCGATGAGGCTGCACCAGTTGGCAAGTAGGTGAAGTAGCTTGGGACCCAGGTGTGTCTCTAAAGCTGAGACAATAGGGCAGTTGGCTGATAAGTAACAAAGGTGCCTTGTCCAGCTTCCAGAGAGTGGTGCAATTCTGTGTTTTTCTGTGCAGAAGTGTCCCTAGGAGCAACAGCACATGGGGAAACAAAGCATTCAGGGGCAGCGACTGGAAAGGCTGTCTGAGTCCAACTGCTAGAAGAATCTACCAAGAACATATGTATATATGTATTTTGCACTGATACGTATTCATCCTACTCAGCTAGAGAGGAAATGGGATGTTGATGCCGTGTGTGTCTATGTGAGTGTGGGTTGTATCTATGTTATCTGTCTAGTCATCCACCTGTATATCCATAAATGCGCTGGATGTGTGTGTTTGTGTGTGCCTACTGGGGATATGTGTTCAGCCCATTGGCTGAATTTGCAGACATGGAACTGAAGGATACTTGCTTCCTGGGCTACAGGAAATGAAACAGGAAGCTCAGCTTTTTGTTGCAGCTTTTGCCTCTTCAGGGACTCAAGAGGCATTTGGATTTGGTGGCCCTGAAGGAAGATATTCCCTGGCAGCTTTTCCTCTTTTCTGTGGAGTTCCTGCAAGTCCTGTGGAACAAAAGGCTTAGACAGAAAGTGTGATACCCCGTGGCTTGTTAGGTAGCTGGCAGTCATCCACAGCAGTGCCACTGGGTAGGGCTGGGGATGCCAACTCTGCTGCTGCAGTGTTAGACAAGTGTGCGGGGATAACGGAGACAAAACTGATGAAGTCTCACCCATGCTGTCGTTTGGGATCAGTCCTACTGTGAATGACATGTCTTCATGTATTGTAATTGAAAAAGAGAATAAAATCATGTAGGCAAATCATGCTTTTGTGGTACAGCATCTTTAGTAGATACATTTTTCTTAGAACAGGGTCTTTTTTCTTCTAAAGAAAAAAAATGAAAATATTTGTCAAGTTCTCTGTCTACACATGGTGTGACTATATATTGTATCATTACCACAGTCTCTGAACACCCAATGGCTTTTTAACATTTTTACGTAACAATGTATTTATCCCCAATGCTAGAAATAATCTTTTTCTTCCTATGTTCACCTCCCTGGTAATTTTCTTATACACTCCCACTCACAATACTCATCCACACAGTTCTTTTGTCCTTTTTCCCCAAGTCATTATTTCACTGTGCTTTTATACATAGCTCATTTGCGTGGTACAACTTCCAGGTCTTATCTGTGAGACTCACACCTATTCATCTTTAAACATCATTCAGAGACCTATTTTTGCAGTGTGCTGCCTACAAAGAAATTAATATTATTCAAAGCACTAATATTAAAAGTTTAATATTAGATCTCAAATCATCTGTTTCCTATTCTCTAACTTTTGTGTGTTTTTCTACTTAAACTTCACCAAAAAATTCTCAAGAATGATTCTTCCTGAACAGTAAGTTCCAAACAGGTGGGAACAAGAACTAAATAATGGAGAGCCATGGTAGTGAAAATGGAATTCAGATCTGTACTGAATCATTAGAATCTTTTGGAAATGCTGATATTTGTCTTATCTCCTAGTGTAAGGAAGTTAATTGGATTTTGGTCTTTATTAAGCACTGTGTTTATATGAAATTTAACATTGTGTTCTATGAACAAATGGTTAACTGTAACAATGAGAAATAATGGGATAAATTCTGAATTTCTCATTTGTGAAAATGAGATCCAAACACTTTTAAGAGTGACTTCAAGATTGGAAGATATTTCAGTGGACTAGTGAAGGAAGTTCATTGTGAGAGTCTTACTAGTAATGTTCCCACAGAACACAGAAACACTTGCTTATATATGTATTTAATTATATTGCACCCAAAAGAGTAGAGATCTTGAACAAAATTAACAAATTAAAAGGGATGTTTTATATGAATCTTTTTTCTTGCATGACCTCTGACTACTATTAATATCTGACAAAATCAGATTACAGTAGTCTCCCGTGGCAGCAAATGGTCTGTTTCAGAAGTCTACTCGACTATGAGATTATTGGAAATTCCACTTTTTAAGTGCTTACACTAAAGGACATACAGAAAATTAGTTCAGACACAAACCTCTGCTACGCACTAGAAACCTGCTTTTGGAAACATGAATGTCTTGTAGTCTATCAGAAGAAAATATTTTACTTTTCCCTCCAAATAGGGTCATTAAATTTCTACTTTCTCTGAAACATAAGGCTGGTGAAATCATATTTCTAAGAATATGTTATATCAAGCCAGATTTTAGTATAATTGTGCATTTGCAGAGCTGTGAAATAAGCTCCACTACCCTCATTTGTATCCTACACCTTCAGAGCTTTGCTGTCCACCCTAGTACACTGTTTATTCATATTTGACCTTATACCTACTAAAAAATGCTTGAAGTCAAATCTTACACTAATATGTCTGAACAGCTGGAGGAAATTTTTTGCTTTGTTGGCCTAGAAGGGTCCACATCTCTGGTGCACTTATAAACTGCGCTGAACACTTAAGGCAGATACACTTTTTCTCACCCCCTGGGTCAGCTTCTGCAATCAATTTGGGTATGTGTGTGTAGGGCACAGTTCATCCTGGTTTAGGAATCAGATTAATTTTAATCTAGAAGTGCTTGTTTCTCTCTTCTCACTACAAAAAAGTTCAGGTAATTACCTCTGAAAATTCATCTCTAGTGGGGACATCTAAAAACAGGAATCCTACTCAACTTTGGCCTAATCTTTAAACAAAACCAATGCCCCTCCTATTTAATTACTTCATTTGAGCTCATTATTCAGGCAATCATTATTGATGTGAAATACATGTGCTACATAAGCATTTATGGAGTTACTGTGAGCTTTGAAGGGATACAAGCTAATCACCTGCAGCTCAGAGTTATTTACACTTCTTATATTTCAAACTTTAGCTGATCATCTCCTTTTGATCTCCAACTTCTTTCAAATTTACAGTAATATCACAAAACTTTATATTAGCAGTATCATGGCATAATTGTTGAGTGATTTTTGTGGACATAGCCATTGTATGCAGCACTAAATGAGCTTTCAGCCAAGTCTGAAGATGACATTCCTGCCTCAGCTATATAATGTATATAACATACCATATACTGGACTTCTCTCTGCCTTCCTCAGATAATCCCATGAATATCTCTACTTTTTCAGGCAGCAAAACTGTAAATGACAGTGTGATATCAGCAATACTACAAAGATCTCTGAGTAGATCATGCCTTCTAAGACATTGATTATTATGTTTATTTCATCATCATCTCCATTATCAAAATTAAAATGACAGAGCCCAAGTGTGACATTCAACAATATTGTGACTTGCTACATGAAAAGCTGTGTTTCAGCTGAAATTATGTAAAGTTGAAAAGAAGTAAAAGGACCGTACACCTTGCATTACATTCTCATTACCTCTGTTTCTGTGCTCCGAGTTTTGCTTTCTAAGAAATTAACATGTAGGTCAGTGTTTACTTCAGTTCAATATTTCCCTGGAGCAAAATTAAAGAAGTTGTCAGCTATTTGAATTGCTAACACAAAAGGTACTCCTTTTTAGATTTTCTGATTTCACTTTAACTTTTTTCCCTATTTTTTTTCTCCTTTTTTTTTTTCCCTCCACCTACCTTCTAGGTCTCTGAGGAGTCAATTTAATAGTTATGGGTTGGAATTATTTCAGTGCTTGCTGTTTGGAGTGCTAGCTGCAACAGAAAAGGATGGATTTTTCTAGCAGTACTGAAATATTTTGAATTTTAGTAATCTGCAATTTATTCCCTCCCAACTGACATTAGAAATTGAGAAAAAGATTTAGCTTTCTATAAAGTAAAAATCCATAGAAAATATGCAATTCATTTGTTGTAAGTGTGGGTAAAGGAGTTGATAAACCTGTGGATACAGAAGGTAAATGTCATTGAAATGAGTAGTAACTTAAAATACTGCCTTTTTGAGGATTTAGAATAGTTGGTATCATCAAAGGATGAAACAGTGATAGATTATTTCATTTTTGTTCCTCTTTTATTCATCATCATAATAAAGACATAGCAGTTACAACCCTCCTTAAAAAACTAGACAAAAGATCATCAATTTAAAAAAAAGAAACAGTAAAGATAAGGCACAAACAACAGATATTTCTACCTGTTTAGGAAAGTTATTTCAACTTCCAAGTGTTATATTTTTTTATATTTTTCAAAATATCTTATAAAAATGGGCTGAGTATTTGTGAACTTCAGTAGAAGGTTTTCATTGATCTGCATAGATTGATTTATTCAATTTAATTACCAAGTTTTATATACAATTTGAGGGAAGCATTATTTCATTACCATTCAGAGAAAACCCACTAAGCCTATATATATTATATTCAAAGTCTGCAGTTCATTCAGACCAATGAGTGACTAACTGATTTTACAGCTTTTATTCTGGATGGTATCAAAAGATCTGGGAATTTGAAAAACAGCAATAAACCTTGTCCAGTGGCCCCTTAATGGCTTAAGTCCTAAAATGAGGTCAGCGTCTTCCATCAAGTCTTTCAATAATGCAAGAGTGGCAGCTGAAGCAAGTCCAAGTGCTGATGAGAGATCCACGGGCTCCATGCCAGTGGTCTCTGTCTGGCCCCAAACTGAATCTGTAGCTATTAGAACAAACATAACTTAGATTTTTCAGCCCTTGCTGTTTCATGGGCCAAACCCAGTGCCAACATCCACACCAAAAGTGACTACAGTTTGGAAATTTTTATTAGACTTATACCAAATACCTCTCCACCAATATGGAGATGATGAGTTAGACCTTGACCTAATCCTAACTGCTTTATGTGTTTGTTTCTACTCAGGTTTAAGACAGACAGACTTGGTTGCTTAATTTTACTTTTTTTTTTTTTTTCCCCCAGGAAGATTAAACCCTTATAGCACTGCATTTGTTCCAGTTGGTTCCTACTTGATCAAACTCTATTCCTGATCTCAGGAAATCAACTGATCAAGTTCTATTCCTGATATCTCTTTAACATTGGTCTGGTAAACGACAAAATATAAGAACTATCACAGCCTATCAGCCTTTCCAGTCTCTGCTCAAATCTATATACCAGTCTGAATTGTAAATTATCTTCCCAGCTGAAAAATCTTTTTGATTCTTGCCACTGGGACACCACCAAACAAAGCTCTCCCTTGGCCTCTCTCTAATTCTGTTCTGTAGATCATACTATTCCCATTTTTTATCATGGCTTGTTTAGCTGCTAATGACCCTAGTCATAAATGACACTCAGCACTCTAAAAGTCAATTTTGTCACACTGTCTGGTAGAATCTAGATCATTCCAACTTCGTGACTAAGATCTAATACTAATCTTTAAATTCTGAAGTTCTGTAGTATTAATCCTGTAGTTCCCAATCCTGAAACCAACCTTCTTCAAAAAGCCTTTGTTCTGGGCCATACCGAAGCAGTAGAAATGTCTTTTGCCAGCCCAAGGTGAATAATATGAATATTAAGTGTAGGATATGCCATGCTGTGTGTCCTATTATCCGTAGATGCTTTTCTGCTTACTGCTCAACAATGTGACTGCTCTGATTCACATTGGGATGCCTAAGTCATCCTCTGCATAGAGACTAAATGACTCCTAGTCCTCAGTGTTACCTATTTGGATGTATGAATCCTTTACTGGAACTCACCCACAGTGATAAAATGAGGTAATGATTTACAAGGAATATATTTTAACTGTGGATTATTTGCATCTTTTCATGCAAAACTATTAAAAAGGAATAGAAGAAAATATAATTACATTTGGAGTTTACAAATTATTTGTTAAAGTTGATTTAGAATTCATTCAAGTCAGACAAGTTCCTAATGATATTTATGTGAAATTGTATTCGGAATAAAAATGTAATAATTTCATGTCACTACTAAGAATCTTTTGCCCTAATAGAACTAATTTTTATGCTCATTAGGATAAAGTAGTTCTTTTTCTCACCATCCTATGTTGGCTAGAACTGTGCTGTAAAATCTTCCGTGGCCATTTCTTTACTGTTTCTTATAACGTGAATGTAACAGCAAATAGATTTTTAGTCTAATTGAAGTATCATGAAAGTGTCACTACTTTTACTTTAGTTATAGGTTGTTAGGTTCAAAGTTATGGCTCTGAAAGTACTTTAATATAATTTTTCTTGAATTGTTCTGTAGACTGTTATGGCCTCCATGTGGCAGTCCTGATACCCTTTCATGTGATCCTCCTCCCAAATTCATATTATATGTAATTAATTCTCACAACCATAAAAGTCATTCTTAGTCTTTTCATCAATGTTTTCTTTTGCAGATTGTGACAAGACTTTCTTACAGCACTATTGTATCTTTATACATGGCTGAAGAGTGTCCATGAAGAATTTCTTTCTCATATCCTTTTATTTTAGGGGTTTATTTTTTACCCTAAATGTTCCATATTGAGAGAATTTTCTCATTCACTAATAAAACTCAGAAAGGAAAGAAATTGATTATGAGATATAATCTTTGTATTTTCTTGAGAAACTGATATATAGAGGAGTTAAAAAAAATAATGAAAGAAATTTTTTTTTAAATAAAAAATTGGTAAGAAAGTGTTATTTATTCCTTCAGAAATTCTGTCCAGATGAAAAACGCACCAATTAAGAAAATACTTGGGGAATAATGAAAATGCATATTTGTCCTAAAATGCTGGGAAATGTTCTACAGGGAGAATGCCCCTGGGGGAATGCCCATCCTCAGTCTGTCAGTTGGACTCCTATTGCTCATGTAAAGAGAGGAATAGCCCTAGAAAACCATTTACCCATCTATCTAAAATATTTGCATTATGTTAAGATAAAATTCAATCAGGACATGTCACTTGCCATCTCTGTTCACTGACCTCAGGACCTTAAATTCTCAGCTCTTCACCTTGACCGTTACAACGCTTGAGACAGACAAAATTAATCCTTTCAGCTTAAGGCTGCATGTACCGATACCACCCAGTTGCCAAGAAATACACTTCAGTTGAATCATTCTTGGCAGATACAAGTTTGATGCAATTAAAATCTCTGCAGTTAAAGAAATATGATGAACCCTGTACAGTGTTGCATAAAAACCTTTCAGGGATGAAGCAGTGAAAGTAGCAAAAGCAGGGTAGCTTTTGATTAAATAAAACCTGTAAGTATCCATTGGGAAAGAAAAAAACCTTGAAAACATGTTTCAGGAAAAAAAATCTGATGATTTTGAATCCAAATTCAAAATTTTAAAATATTTAGTTGTGCTGTCTTTAAACTCTGTTTGATCTCCAACTGTCTGAAAATCTAAAGCTTCCTATGCTTTTAAATGCACTGAGTGGATTTTCAGCCTCTGAAAGAATTAATATTTGATCCCAGTTACTAGGAAGAGAATAAATTCTATTAGAGAAGTGCTTTTGATAAGATACTCAGTTATTCAGTCTGAATCACAATTGAGTAAAGCGTCTAAAAGAGAGACTGTGGTATTAAATGATTTAAGAAAGTTATTTTACTACACAAATACAAGGCAGTACATGTGCCACATGAAAGTGGAAGAGGCACTTCCAGAGAACATGAGGTGCTGTTTGGCTTTTTAATTGAAGAATTTAATTTGGAAGACCCAAACCTATCACTGAAGTCAGTACATAGTAAAAAATTTGAAAAATTCAGTAGAGACTGGGAATCTTTCAAGCCCCAGTATAAACAAAGACATTTTCCACAGCAGTGTGCAGCACATCCATATTTATGATTTTTTAATTTGCAATTAGTTTCCAAAATAATCTTCCATGTACTGTCAAATACACCTTTGATTTACAGTGTATACCAACTAAGCAGTCAGCTGCATAATGTAGTTTGTCTACAACGTTCATGCATAAATGATCACTGTCAGTAATTTCGAATTAATCTTGAAGAACAGACTGCAAAATCAGTTACTATGCAGAAAAATGGTATTTCAGCCATTCGGTTTCACAAGTAAGTATACTATTCCAAATAATGTGTGGGATTATGACATCTAACATTGACCTTCAGTACACAGAACATGAAAAAAGAGGTGTTGCTATGGTACGCAACAGTCATGTAGGGTTCTATAATACCAGCAAACTTTACATCACTTGTCCATAGATACAGATTGGGGTCTACTTAGGAAAACAAAATTATACTGACAGGCAAATAGGCTGCATAAATCAGGGCTGGGTTAATAAAAACAGAACCTTGTATAATTTTTGCATTGAAAATGTTTTGAGTTTCAAAGGA